>NC_134414.1:38881966-39156966 GCF_030867145.1 Opisthocomus hoazin | reverse complement strand
CTCAGCCTTTCAGCCAGTTCTCTATCCACTTCACCGACCACTCATCCAGCCCACACTTCCTGAGCTTCCCTAGGAGGATATCATGGGAGACTGTGTCGAAAACCTTGCTGAAGTCGAGGCAGACAACATCCACGGCTCTCCCCTCATCTACCCAGCCAGTCACACCACTGAAGGAAGCTGTCACATTGCTCAAGCATTATTTCCCCTTGGTGAATCCATGCTGACTACTCCTGATAGCCTTCTTTTCTTCCACTTGCTTCATGATGGCCTCCAGGATAAGCTGCTCCATCACCTTTCCTGGGATGGAGGTGAGGCTGACTGGCCTGTAGTTCCCTGGGTCCTCCTTCTTGCCCTTTTTGCAGATTGGAGTGACATTGGCCTTTCTCCAGTCCTCGGGCACCTCTCCTGTCCTCCAGGACCTCTCAAAGATGATGGAGAGTGGCTCAGCAATGACATCCGCCAGCTCTCTCAGCACTCGTGGGTGCATTCCTTTGGGGCCCATGGATTTGTGTACGTCCAGATCACTTAAGCGATCCCTCACACAGTCCTCATCGACAAAGGGAAAGTCGTCTTCTTTGTAGGCTTCTTCTCTTACCTCCGGGGCCTGGGATTCCTGAGGGCCAGTCTTAGCACTGAGGACTGAAGCAAAGAAGGCATTCAGTAGCCCTGCGTTCTCTGCATCCTCCGTCACCAGGACACCCGCCTCATTCAGCAGCGGCCCCACATTGTCCCTAGCCTTCCTTTTGCTGCTGATGTAGTTGAAGAAGCCCTTCTTGTTGTTTTTGACATCCCTTGCCAGCTTCAATTCTAGGTGAGCCTTGGCCTTCCTCGTTGCATCCCTGCACGCTCTGACCACGTTCCTGTACTCTTCCCAAGTGGCCTGCCCCTCTTTCCACATTCAATGGACCTTTGTCTTCTGCCTGATCTCCGCTAGAAGCTCCTTGTTTAACCATGCAGGTCTCCTGCCTCTTTTGCTCGATTTCTTTCTCAGGGGGATCCATTGCTCCTGAGCATGGAAGATGTGATGTTCCAAGAGCGACCAGCACTCATGGACCCCCCTGCCTTCGAGAGCCTTGGCCCACAGGATTCCTGCCAGTAGCTCCTTGAAAAGGCCAAAGTTAGCCCTCCTGAGGTCCAAGGTTTTGATCCTACTTATTGCCCTGCTTCCTCCATGCAGGATCCTGAACTTGACCATTTCATGGTCTCTGCAGCCAAGCCTACCTCCGACGTTCACATCCTCCACCAGTCCCTCCTTGTTTGTTAATACAAGGTCCAGCAGAGCACCTTTACTTTTTGGTTCCTCCACCACTTGCATCAGAAAGTTATCATCGATGCTCTGTAGGAACGTCCTGGATTGCGTCTGCCTAGCTGTATGGTCTTCCCAGCTGATGTCAGGGTGGTTGAAGTCCCCCATGAGAACCAGAGCCTATGACTGTGAGGCTGGTTGCAGCTGCCTGTAGAAGGCCTCATCAACCTCCTCCTCCTGATCAGGTGGCCTGTAGTATACACCCACCATAATGTCACCCTTAAGAGCCTGTCCCTTAATTCTAACCCACAAGCTTTCAACTTGTTCCTCATTTGCCCCCAGGCCAAGCTCAATGCATTCCAGTTGCTCCCTCACATACAGAGCAACTCCCCCACCTCTCCTTGTTGGCCTGTCTTTCCTAAAGAGTCTGTAGCCATCCATGACAGCATGCCAGTCATGTGAGTTGTCCCACCACGTTTCTGTGATGGCGACCAAGTCATAGCCGTCCTGCTGTATAATGGCTTCCAGCTCCTCCTGTTTATTGCACATGCTACGTGCGTTGGTGTAGACACACTTGAGCTGGGCTGTCAGTCTCACTCCTGGCCTTGGCACGCCAAGCCTAGGCTCGTCCCTAGTGAACTGGGCAATAACCCCTTCCCCCTTCGAACCTAGTTTAAAGCCCTCTCAATGAGTCCCGCCAGCTGGGGGTGCTACAGAGGGATATGAAAAGATATTTAGGGTGTTGTCTGTAAACTGCGTCCGCAAGAATTTAAAAGACAATAACTTCATGTTGTTCAGGTTTCTGTCTTTGGGGGTCTTAGGGGCTCAGGATTTTTTTCCACACAGTGACAAAACACATATTATCTCTTTCAGAAGAGAAAACATGTATTTTATAAGTATGAAAACACAGTGAAAAATAATCTTGATGATCCTCTAACAATATCTTTAAAACTGCTGCCCTAATTCTGCAGTGTTTTGCTTTATATCTAGTGATGCATATATGTGCAAAGTAGGATAAATATCAACCAGCTCAGAATAACAATATTTTACACCCATGTAGCAATGACTCTGCATCAATGTGAATGCCAATCAACGCAAAAAACAGCAGAGAATCTAGCTCTATAAATAATCATAGAGGCTTAAAATTCAATCCGTCCTTGAAGAAAGTAACTACACTGCAGAGCAAGTCTGTTCAATAATATAGAACAATTTTAAATTAGTATTTTTCCCTTACTCAAAAGCTGATGATCTGAAGACTCCACTACAGTAAACTAAATATTGGTCTTAACATACTATGTGAATTTTTTTTTAGTTATGTGCTTAAGAAAATGTACATATGAGCTAAATAAAAGAAATAAGAAGTGGATTTATTGTTTGGGTTTGTGCAGTAATTCTTCTTTCCCCGTTTATTAAAATATTGGAGATAATATATTTTGAATTTAAAAGTGAATATTCATTTCTACTTATTTTTGGAAATGTATATCAAATATATACACATGTACATTATATGTGTGCATATTTCCTTCTTTATTTCTAAATATTTCATTTTTAGTTTGTCTGCTATCAGTATTTTATTTTATTTTGCTTTAGAAAAATAATCAAAACCAAATACAGTTTTGCTCACTTTAAAATCTGTGTGGGTGGAATATTTTGACCATTTCTGAAGCATTTTTCGAAAATGGATTTGAAAGGAGATTTGTGAACCAAGCAGTCTGTTTCAGTTCAGCAAAGCAGAATTTTTGAATGAGAACAGTTAACTGAAAAATTCCTAACCAGTTTTATTAATTAGATTATCCTCTTCCACCCAAAATCTACTTGCCACTGCTATCCAGTTTGGAATAGGAAAATGTCACATTTAGACAGCAGGAAAAGAAAGTCTCTCTCCTTTGCTTAAAGATACCTTCAGACCCTTGTTGATCCTTGGTTCTCAGCAGGAGAATGAAAAGGAAGAGATTTCCAGGGATGTAATGAAGGAGGACATATTGGGAGGGAATGGATAGTTACACCAAGCCACATAAAAAAAATTTCCATTTGCTTGATCTATCGGCACTGTGATAATTTCACTATTGAGGACGATAATTTTTAAAGTTGGTACAGCTTGGTTGCTTGCATAGGCCAACAGGAACATGGCACAACATTGAACAGATAGGGTAAACATAAAAAAAAATAATAAATCCATTCTAGCAGGCAGAACATTGAAAATCACTAAGTGCCAAAACCTCATCTCCAAGCATCAAGTAAGATGCCATATAACCAAAGAAAGACCATAACACTGAAAGGAGCTGTTGAATGTGGGACGGAAAATTCTTAAATGGACAAATTGTGTTCAAACTAAACACCTTTCATTTTCTTAAATGTATTTAATTCTGGATATCCATTCAACATGTTTTACACTATTTCTTTGCTTAATATAGTTGATATAAAGTTTGGATTAATATGGAAAAAAAGAAGATCTATTTCACAATACTTTTTTGAGTATTCAATATTTGCTGTCTTTCTGTGTTAGAATAAAATCAAAATCTTCCTCCCTATCCATGGCAGATCAAGTGTATAAGGCCATGACCTTTTAGCATCTGGTTTCATTCACTGACTGGAGACTGCAACACAGCTCAAATGTAATACTCTACATTACAGTCACCCAAAATTAGATGAGAGAATTCTGACAATTCTTGTCTTCCTTTTGGGAGCTAATCAACTTTTTGTAATTAAATAATTATTAGACCAGAAGAGACTCATAGGTAGCTGAGAAATTTGGGGTAGAATAATTCACGTTCATGCTGCTGCTCTGAGTTATATCCAATATTCAGCCTGAATAATGAGTTGTTAACTGTTCTAAAATGGGGAATCTCTCACATCTAAGATATTCTAACATAAACTCAAGAAAACTTTACTGAATGACATACATATCTTCTATTTTCTTATCCTGGAGAATTTTTTGCCATCTATGGTTCAATAAAGTTCTTAGACTTCTTGAATCTATTTCATCTTACAGAAATACAATTGCATAAAAATTCACTTCCTTTTACAGACATGTCTTTTCAAATATTAATTCTGAAATTTCTTTTGTATTCTATGATTTTTATGGTGAGAGATCAAATAGTCTTTTGAAGATTTTAGCAAAGAAAAAATCAATATTTATGTGTAACACTAAAAATGAGCAAAATAATAATGTGAATATCTGTAGACTAAAGGATGTTGTCTATTTCAAGTAGACTTTTTTTTTTTCCAAGAAGAGCTGAAGATGTTTCTCAGTGATCACATCTTGAATTACAATGAGGAGTTAGAAAAGATGACAGGCTGATTTAATGCAGAAGGAAACAACTGAAGGTTTAATTGTACTTTTTAAATGCATGTTGAATTAACTAATATTTCTCTGAAAACTTTCATATGTACAGATTTGGTATCAATCATCCACAGAAGGGGAGGAGTATAATGCTTTTCAATGTTGGAGTATAGATTTGAATACACAGAACAAAGACATGCAAACAAACTGTAAAATGTTTCCTATTTATATACAGGATATCAGTGTCAGTGGAGGTTACAGACATATTTTGTGTATTTAGCTTATAGAAAGATATTATTTTACCCCAGATGCCTTCAAACTTTAACCCTCAGTAGAGCCAAGTGTTATGAGACATTCAGTAATGAGTGGAAAAAGCAGCTACATTGCATTTTCCATTACTACAGTTTTCTAAAGAAATAAGATAGTCATTTTGTATGTCTGCCTTGTGTCTGTCAGTTTCGTCCTAACTGGTTTGGCAAGAAATCACCGATTTCACCTTTAACAACAAAAGACTCACTTTTATTCATCAGAAGTAGCACATTCTATGTACGCAGCTAACCCTAACAAAAAAGTTACACATTACCTAATTTTAGATGCAGAATAAAATAGGTGTATTTAATTACATTATGGGAGGGCTTTTCAGTAATTACCAAGGAAGACTAGATCTTAGGTCTGACAGCTAGCTTGTAGAAGGCTAAAGTTACATAAGAAGTCTCTCATGTTAAATAAGAAGGAGGTGAAAGTACGTTGGGCTGCATCTCCAACTCATCATGATGTCACAACTTCCTGACACAGCTGGTAAGTGAGTCTACCAGGGGAGGTGCCTAGCTTGACCTACTGTTTACTAACAGAGAAGGACTGGTGGGAGATGTAGTGGTCAGAGGCTGTCTTGGGCATAGCGACCATGAAATGATAGAGTTCTCGGTTAGAGGTGAAGTTAAGAGGGGGGCCAGCAAAATCACCACCATGGACTTTCAGAAGGCAGATTTTGGCCTGTTCAGGACGTTGGTTGAGAGGGTCCCTTGGGAGAGAGTGCTGAGGTGCAAAGGGGTCCATGCAGGCTGGACATTCTTCAAGGAGGAAGTCTTAAAGGCACAGGAGCAGGCTGTCCCCATGTGCCGCAAGACAAACCGGCGGGGAAGACAACCAGCCTGGATGAACAGGGAGCTCTTGCTGGGACTCAGGAAAAATGGAGGGTCTACCAATTGTGGAAGAAGGAGCAGGTGACTCAAGAGGAGTATAGGGGTCTCGTTAGGTCATGCAGAGAGCAAATTAGAAAGGCAAAAGCCCAGCTAGAACTCAGGCTGGACACTGTTGTAAGGGACAAAAAAAATGTGTTGACAAATACATCCACAACAGAAAGAGGGTCAAGGAGAATCTCCATTCCTTATTGGATGCCGGGGGGGAATATTGCCAACAAGGATGAGGAACAGGCTGATGTCCTTAATGCCTTCTTTGCCTCAGTCTTGAATAATCAGACTGTTTATTCCCAGGGTAGTCAGCCCCCAGTGCTGGAAGCTAGGGAAGAAGAGCAGAACAAACCTCCCATAATCTAGGAGGAAGCAGTTAATGACCTGCTATGCCACCTGGACACTTTCAAGTCTATGGGGCCGGATGTGATCCACCCAAGAGTGGTGCGGGAACTGGCGGAGGAGCTGGCCAAGCCACTCTCCATCATCTATCAGCAGTCCTGCCTAACAGGGGAGGTCCCAGATGACTGGACGATTGCCAGTGTAACACCCATCTACAAGAAAGCCCAGAAGGAGGACCCTGGGAACTACAGGCCTGTCAGCCTGACCTCGGTGCCAGGGAATATTATGGAGTGATTCATCTTGAGTGCACTCACTGGGCATGTGAAGCACAGGCAGGGGAACAGGCCCAGCCAGCATGGCTTCATGCAAGGCAAGTCCTGCTTGACCAGCCTGATCTCCTTCTATGACCAGGTGACCCGCCTATTGAATGAAGGTAAGGCTGTGGACGTCATCTACCTGACTTTAGTAAGGCTTTTGACACTGTTCCCCACAGTATCCTCCTGGAGAAATTAGCTGCCTGTGGTTTGGATGGGTGTACTCTTCACTGCTTAAAAAACTGGCTGAACAGCCAAGCACAGAAAGTGGTGGTGAATGGAGTTAAATCCAGCTGGTAGCCGGTCACAAGTGATGTTCCCCAGGGCTCAGTTTTGGGTCCGGTCTTCTTTAACCTCTTTATCAATGATCTGGATGAGGGGATTGAGTGCTCCCTCAGTAAGTCTGCAGATGACACCATGTTGGGTGGGAATGTCGATCTTCTGGAGGGTAGGAAGTCTCAACAGAGGGATCTGGACAGGTTGGATTGATGGGTCAAGGCCAATTTTATGAGTTTCAACAAGGCCAAGTGCCAGGTCTTGCACTTTGGTCACAACAGCCCTACAGGCTTGGTGTGGAGTGGCTGGAGGGCTGCCCAGCAGAAAAGGACATTGGGATGTTGGTTGACAGCTGGCTGAACATGAGCCAGCAGTGTGCCCAGGTGACCAAGAAGGCCAATGGCATCCTGGCTTGTATCAGAAATATACCTCGCTTGACCTGCTGGCCACACTTGATGCAGCCCAGGATATGGTTGGCTTTCTGGGTTGCAAGTGCACATTTCTGGCTCATACTGAGCTTCTCATCCACCAGTACTCCCAAGCCCTTCTCCTCAGTGCTGCTCTCAAGCCACTCTCTACCCAGCCTATACTTGTGATTGGACATTGCCTCTCATCCTATCACTGGTTAGTTCAGAGAAGAGACCAACACCTGCCTCACTACAACCTCCTTTCAGATAGTTGTAGAGAGCAAGAAGGTCTCCCCTCAGCCTCCTCTTCTGCAGACTAAACAGCCCCAGCTCCCTCAGCCACTCCTCATAAGACTTGTTCTCTAGACCCCTCACCAGCCTCCATGCCCTTCTCTGGACATGCTCCAGCACCTCAGTGTCTTTCTTGTTCTGAGGGACCCAAATCCAAACACAGTACTTCAGGTGCAGCTTCACCAGTGCCAGGTACAGGTGGACGATCACTGCCTTACTCCTGCTGGCCACACTAGTCCTGATACAAGCCAGGATGTCGTTGGCCTTCTTGGCCACCTGGGCACACTGCTGGCTCATGTTCAGCCGCCTGTCAACCAACACCCCAAGGTCCTTTTCCACTGGGCAGTTTTCCAGCCACTCCTCCCCAAGCCTGTAACATGGCATGGGATTGTTATGACCAAAGTGCAGGTCACGGCACTTGGCCTTGTTGAACCTCATACAGATGACCTCAGCACATTGATCCAGTCTGTCCTGATCCCTCTGCAGAGCCTTCCTACCCTCAGACAGATCGACACTCCTACCCACCCAATTTGGTTTCATCTGCAAATTTACTGAGGGAACACTCAATCCCCTCATCCAGATCATTGATAAAGAGGTTAAAGAAGACCGGACCCAAAACTGAGCCCTGGGGAACATCACTTGTGACCGGCTACCAGCTGGATTTAACTCCATTTACTACCAATCTCTGTGCTCAGCTGGTCAGTCTGTTTTTTATCCAGTGAAGAGTACACCCATCCAAACCAGTAGTTCTCCAGGAGGATACTGTGGGGAACAGTGTCAAAGGCCTTACTATACTCCAGATACACAACATCCACAGCCTTTCCCTCATCCACTAGATGGGTCACCTGGTCATAGAAGGAGATCAGGCTGGTCAAGCAGGACTTGCCTTGCATGAAGCCATGCTGGCTGGGCCTGTTCCCCTGCCTGTGCTTCACATGCCCAGTGAGTGCACTCAAGATGAATCACTCCATAATCTTCCCCAGCACTGAGTTTGGACTGACAGGCCTGTAGTTCCCTGGATTCTCCTTCCAGCTCTTCTTTTAGATCGGCATCACATTGGCAATTGTCCAGTCATCTGGGACCTCCCCTGTTAACCAAGACTGCTGATAGATGATGGAGAGTGGCTTGGCCAGCTTCTCTATGAGCTCCCGCAGTACTGT
Source organism: Opisthocomus hoazin (assembly GCF_030867145.1). Classification (NCBI taxonomy): domain Eukaryota; kingdom Metazoa; phylum Chordata; class Aves; order Opisthocomiformes; family Opisthocomidae; genus Opisthocomus; species Opisthocomus hoazin. The sequence goes on along the minus strand of NC_134414.1, from coordinate 39,148,457 downwards.
TGTGTGGATCACATCTGGCCCCATAGACTACCCATAAGGTTACTCCTATTTCTGTATTTTTTTTTTTCATATTTCTAGAAAAATACTGTTGAAGTCCTTTACCCTTTTTTTAAAGTTGTTTTCAGTTGGTTAGGAGACCCAAAGCTATTAGGAAAAATCTGACAGTTATATACACGCTTTACAGAGGAAAGAAAAAAATTAGAAAAAAAAGAGGCTAGAGGAAAAGGCACAAGAAATTTCCCCCCTGACCAATAATACAGGCCATTTTCAATACAGAACTAATTATTTTTGGCTATGTCTTCATTCTTTTCATACCAACTTTGTGCTTTCCCATTCACAGCTCCAGCCTTAGGTTTCTAGCCCCACAAATGTTACACCCACCCACACCACTAGCTGACATTACTGTACAGTTCTTGTTCTTGCCATAAGGCTCTGCCTTTCTTCCATTTCCCAACACATGGTTCTTGCATCTCCAAACATTCTTAATAACCTCTGTATTTACCTGATTTATTTGCTTAAAATATACTTTATTCTCTTTTTAGCACACTTCATTTTCATACTGTTTCGTACTTTTTCTTCTACATCATTACTAAACCAGAGCCCTGTACTGTGCTCTGAGTCTTGCTTCTCTGTTCTTCTCCCTGTTGCTCATCTACTTTCACTGCCCAGCAATGTTGATAGTGGGCATTTTCCTCTCCTAGCCTAGTAGGAGACATGCTGCATCTCCCATTCCTCCCTTCCCTTTGTTAATGACCAGGAAGTGAGACAAACAAGATTGACAGTGTATGAAGCATGGAAAGTGCCATCTGTGCTATGTAGATTGAAAATCTTATTAGTTTTGCTTCCAGCCAAGTTATGCATAAGGAACAGAGCAACTGGGGTAAGGAAAAGCACGGCTAGCCGGAGGGGGAGGACCAGGAGGGAACAAGAGCAACCACTAGGTAAAAATGCAAATAACGAAGAAATACAAGGAGATAAATACAGGTGGTAGAGAGACAGATTACACTATCCCATTTCATCCTTCCACCTTGCTGCCAGTTTTTCACAACCCATATCCTAATGTAGTGCCTACTCTAGATGCCAAAGAGAATTAGGCTTTGAAGTCTCACCACTAATTGATAGCACCTAGATGACCAAACAATCCACAAAACATACTGCTGAGTTGTTTGGGTGGTTTAGCCACAAGAGAAACCTCAAGTTTTTCTCTTTTATTTTCTACCATGGAACAGATGAACATCTTGCTACCTACCTACTCCCCAGGGCTGTTAGCTGGCACTATATTTTGGCTTTCTGCCTGGGGCCTCCACTCTTGGGGTATGCCTCAGTAGATACGCAAGCAGGACATGTCTCCTCTTGTAGACACATTTTGCACAGGAGCTTAGTTTTAAAACAGCTTGGGTAGGGAAGTATAACATGTTTTTCAGCCTCTTGGGGCCAAACTTCGGTGTCTCAGGAGATTACAGTGAATACCAGCCCTTTTGTTCTGTGTCCTTGCCTTTCTTCTTCATCAGTATGTCCTGGGTTTAACTTTCTCACTGCTCTCAAAAAAGTGCCTGCCTTTCTGCATTAAATATATTCATGTTTGCCTTCAGGTTTTGCAATGCCAGTGACCAAAGCCCTTCAGCACTTCAGTCCTGCTGCCTTTAACAGATGTAAGCAAGAATGTACAGATTCCTACTTAGGTGATCTCTCTCTGCATGAGGCACAGCAGCAGCAGCACATCACATCACTTTCCCAGCAACCCTTTTCCCTGCCTGCCTGCCTGCCTGCCTTGAAGGCATCTCAGAAGCATGTCAGAGACAGGGCAGGAGCGGTCAGGACACAATGTGCCCTGGCTGTGCTTACTCTGACAGATTCTTCAGCAGTCCGTTCCCAGCTGGTGCAAGCTATATCATCCCTACAGCTATCATAATTTTTGCAGATGCTGGAAGCAGACTGAAGAATCAGGAAAGCCATAATCCAAATGCACTAGCTAAAAAAATACTCAGTATTAGAGATGAAACCAGGCTGTTCTGTGCTAAAATTGAATTTCCCCCCAAAGTCCTATCTTTCTTTGTATATTTCTTATGGGCTCATAACTGTCATCACAATTACACTTCCACTGCTTTGCAATGCGTATGCTAATACTTCCTTTGCAAGCATACCTGACAATTCTGGTAGAGCCTTGCAGCCTCAAATCTGACTTTATATACTCATTCTCATTTATATTTTTCCCTTAGTCCTTATATTTCTTTTCCGTGTTCTTCTTCAAAGTCAAACAAAACTCTGCAGAATTTTAAAGCTTACATCCCTCTTTCTCCTTCCTTGTGTTTTAGACTGAATGGAAGAAATGTATCTTCTCACAAAGAGAGAAATGTAGATCTGAAGTACAACTTCAGACCTCATTATCCAGCTCTTACACATCTTCCCCTCCCACCCCTCAAGCTTAACATGCAACTGCTAGACATTGTCACCACAGGTTAGTAGTGAAAAATGGTGAGGGTTGTTGAACATTATGTGGATCAGCACAAAGTTTCTAACATCCAGTGCCTCAATAATTTTGTTAAATTCACAGATTGAATACAGCATCACCGACACAGGCTAGCCTATGGAGCGTGAAAATAGCATGCTCTCCTTCATTCCAACTGAAGAGGCTTATAAACCAAATATTGTAAAAGTTCTCAGTGTTATTAAGAAAGATAAAGTAGGAGGCTGGTGAAGCACGAAGCAGTCTTCTCTCAGACCTAGTGATGTTGTGTTCAGTTTGGTTGAATGGACAGTCATACATTTGATCGGTCCTTCAAGGCTGTCTCATTATTGTAATATCTGCATTAACAACAACAAAAGAAAATCCAATCTTACAGCTTTTCTATTACTTCATCTCTGCCTACCACTTCATCTCTTGCATTCCTGGTTGTCTGTGACCCCCATTTAAATAGAATGGGCTGAGCACAAGCTCATATCGGTCTTGTTTGTAATGTTGTTAGCAGAGCAGCTGCAAGGTCCAACAGACAGACAGGAGTACCAGAAGTCAGGAGTCACCAGTGTGCTACATGAATACTCAAACCAGTAAGCTCTTGAGTATGCTTTGCATCTTTTAAGGAATATGACTTAGAGAGCTTTTCAGGGAGCTTGGCATTTCCTGAGATACCTAAATATTATGTGGGAGCAACCTGCTGATGCAGCTCCCTGGGGAGAGGCTACATGCCCTAATTCAGAGAAGATCTGAATGATAAGGTAGGTACCTATGATTCATCGTCAACAGTGTGAGAGTTTTAGGTGCATCCATGGACTAGAAGATGTTTGTCAGTGGGCGGCTTGAAACCTTGTCTGAAATACTTAGAGAGAAATGCAAATAGATGCTTCTTTAATTTGTCCTCATTGCATGCTTGACCTCCACAAAGTAAATGTGGTTCAGAAGCTATGCTGCAAGTTTGTGCAACCTTACTGCAAGGTAGGGCACCATGCTTCCCCAGTGTTATGCAGCACGCAACACACTTAACCACAGGTGGACATTTCCAGACAGTTCAACATGCTGGGCAAAATATGTCTATTTGACTGCACTTATCTATACAGACACACCTTTATGTGCCTAACTCTGATCAAATTACAATTTAGAAATTATTTAAGAGAGTCTGAATCAAGTCTAGAGTAATAATCCTCTCTGCTGTAATTAATGAGAATCCAGGGTTTTAGAACCTGGCAGTATTCAATCACCAATCAAAACTGCATCAGACATTCATTCCTCCGAATACAAATACATGGAGGCCTGGCTTCACAGCTGGTACAAATTGGCTTAGCACCACTGACTTCATGTAAATAGGCTTTAACTAGGCCAGCTGAGGAACTGGCTCAGAAATCTTCAGCCCACCCAAAACGCAGGCCTCGTTTCACTGGGAGAGGAAGAAAAAGACATCTAGGTTAAAAATTAGTATAACTTAGATAGTGAGTATACTGTTATTTTTTTAAACCACTTGGGCTGGGTTAATGAGCAGTGATCTTTGAAGACCACCTCAGGAATCCATACAAATACACAAGTCACCAAATGGTATTCCTATTATTGTCTGCATGTTTCTTTGTGTAAGAACCAGCTGCAAAAACATGGAATATAAAAAGATGCTTTTGAGCACATGTTGTTCAAAACTGTGCTCTTGTCTGATGATTGTGGTTTTAGTGGTAAATCTCTGAAACAAAGTCTGCCTCACCACCATCTCAGCTCACTCACAGAGGGAAAATGTATGCCTAAGACAGAGGCCCCAACTAGATGTGAAGCAGAGCATCCTTCCTTCCAGGGAGCTCTGGGGGGTCGGTGCCTCGCCATGAGGCAGTGCTTCCTTTCACATCTCCACCCACCAAGACAATACAATCATTACCCCAAGATGCAGCAGGACCTATAAAACAGGAAGATAAATTGTGATTTTTTTCTCAGAGGGAAGAAGAAAGTGTGCTCTCTGGGATAAAACTCTTCCTTTCCATAGAGCAGAGGGACTGCAGCTGTGCTGAAATGAGGACTGCAAGTTGAATGGGTGGTGGAAGATGTTTTCTTTCTCTTGCGCCCTTTTAACAAAGATCCACTACAGCTCGGAGCACATTGTGCTTACTAAATAGTTATGACCAGCGATAAAAACAACTGCAGCACCCATTTCTTCCTCTTTATTTTTTTTTTTAATAGTAAATACTTCTAAGTTGAAGCATGAGGCAGATAAAGCCTGTAGTTCCTTTCCCCACCTATCTTCTGTCCCTCTTCCTGTCAATCCTCTCCCCTTCTCCTCACACCACTGCTACACGCAGTGCTGTTTTGCAGGTAGCTTGGAATCTTTGAAGTTTTCCCTCAGAAAGCTGATTATACCAAATGTAGTATATCTTCAGCTTTAAAGCAGGCGGATCATCTCAGAGCATTTTACTAATTTTTCAGAAGGTTTTATACTCTACTTTTTTCAGTAGGGATTTTTCTGAGTTTGTAAAGAAAAAAGATGAATTCAGAAAGCAAGAGAAACTGTCAACAAAACCTTTTCTGATGCAAGTGGTATACCGTGACAGGATGTCATATTCGGATCTAAATTTTGCCTATGCTTTTGCTATAAATATCAATTTTGCTAATGTTGTGAATAGTCAGTAATTGAAGAGTTTTCCCCCACATTGTGCTTGGAAGAATAGCCATGTGAATAAAGTATCTGAAAAGATTTTATCCATATTTATAGAAGGAAATTATAATACCCATGTGAATATATTCTCTTGATAAAGGTCTGGGAAGTAGAGGAGGATTTTTTTATTGGTATGTTGGGGAGGATTATTTGTTTATTTTGATTTTTATGGAAATATTCATTTTGTTGTACTCTCCTGTGGCATGATGATGCCTGTTTTTTGAGGTGGGGAGTGTGGTTCTGAATGTAATATTCTCTACAAAGTATACAAGGGATTTTAATGAAAAAACACCTTTTGAAAAAACTGTCATTGCTTGGATCTTTTATAGTGTGTTTGAAATCTTCTCCTAGCACTCCTGCTTGCTATCTACTGGAAGGATTATAATGTATTGGGAAGATAACATCTACCTGAAGATATCTTTTAAATACTTTTATCAAAATCATTCTGGGTTATTAAAATAGTGTTTATAGAAGAAATAATACCATGCAATAAATAGCAACATTATCTAAACAGGTACACAAAAAGATCCTAACAAATAATGAAAACTAAAGCTGTGATTGTTCTCCCAATTTATTACTTCCTAAAACCTAATGGCATGTGGGAGCACATCTCCTAAAGAAGAAAGTAGTCCCCTAAAATGCCAAAGCCAGATCCTAAAAGGTATTCTGGTACCTATATCCCACTGATGCCAAGAGGTGCCAGGTGGTTAATTTCCACTTGAATCTGTGGGTTTGTCAGCTTCAAGCCTCAGATCTGTATTACCATTTACATTCAGGTAAAAGGACTGTTGAGAAGGATTTGGGGGTACTAGTGAATGAAAAGCTGGACATGAACCACCAATGTGCGCTTGCAGCCCAGAAGGCCAACCATATCCTGGGCTGCATCAGAAGAAGCGTGGACAGCAGGTCAAGGGAGGTGATTCTGCCACTCTGCTCTGCTCTGACGTGACCCCAGCGGGAGTCCTGCAAGCAACTCTGGAGTCCTCAGCACAGGAAAGACATGTTGGAGCAGGTCCAGAGGAGGGTCATCAAAAATATCAGAGGGCTGGAACACCTCTTCTGTGAGGACAGGCGAAGAGAGTTCAGCCTGGAGAAGACAAGGCTGTGGGGAGACCTTCTAGCAGCTTTTCAGTACCTGAGGGGGGCCTATAGGAAAGATGGAGACAATCTTTTGAGCAAGGCCTGTTACAATAGGACAAGGAGCAATGGTTTTAAACTAAAGGAGGGTAGATTCAGACTGGACATAAGGAAGAAATTTTTTACCATGAGGGTGCTGAAACACAGGAACGGGTTGCCCAGAGAGGTAGTGGAGGCCCCATCCCTGGGAACACTCAAGATCAGGTTGAACGGGGCTCTGAGAAACATGATCTAGTTGAAGATGTCCCTGCTTATTGCAGGGATGTTGGACTAGATGACCTCTGAAGGTCCTTTCTAACCCAAAGTATTCTATGATTCTGTAATTAACTACCAGTTAAATTTTCTAGCTAATGCAAAGTGCATCTCAAAATGTGAAAAGAGTTATGTGATATTCATAGCACCAAACAGTGAGTTCTATGACAAAAAAAGTAGTGACCAGGTGACTTCCAAACCAAAAAGGTTGTAAATTCAATTGGTACAGCTGCCATGTAGCAATAACAAGCCAACTAACACAATCTCGAGCCTCCAATTTTGTTCCAAGACTTTAATAAACTCTTTTTTTTTTTAAATTATTCTACATTTTACCTTTTATTTTCTTTCAGCGAAGTAAAAATCATTGTAGTGACTATCATCAGTCTTTCCTATGCTGTAGTAATCATATCTTTCTGAATTTGTTGAGTGGTCTAGTGATGACATCAAAAAATGTACTGTAGGTGATTATAAAGTAAGGTTTTTTCTGTTCAGTAAGAAGATAAAAATAATGTAGATAAAAGGAACGTACCTTTTATAAGACAGTACTCAAGTAATTTGAGGTGGAAATCCATAAAAACATTGCAAGTGTTGTTGAAATGATGAGTTGTTTCAGCAGCATAAAAATAATCTATTTATCTACATTTTTACCAAAGGCTTTGAAGTTCTGTACCTTGGAAAAAAAATATATATATATTAAAGTGCTTTGAAAAAAGTTCAGTTTTACTTTGAGGCATGAGCTCTCTCTTGTGTGTATTTTCCCTCCTTCCCCACACTTCTATTTAGTGTTATCTTTCATAATTAAGTTTTTCTACCCCCTAGTATATGCATATTTATAAATACATATGTAATTCTGTATTAAAAATACTGTATTCAGCAGTTTAGATCAGGTATCTGTCAAGTAACATTATTTAAGATAAAAGTTCTGGTCTTGCAGATACTCAATCAGAAAGCTCACTGTCTAACCAGAATTTAACCTAAATTTAGTAGTGATTTTTCCTGGTAATACAAAGATTTTTTTCTTCTTTCTCATTTCTAGTAGTCTCTTTTACTCAAAGTCTAGGCTTTCAGTTGTGCTTTTCAGTCATATATTTTCACTAGAACCATTATTGTAATTTTAGAAATGGGGACACTGAGGCACTTGAAAACAATTTGCCTTTCCCCAGGCTAATTACTGGGAAAGCATGAACAGCATTCAAGCCAACTTCGTCCAGGTCAGTGCTTTCAGTCACTGGTAACAAATACTCAAATACAGTGCTAAAGTTTCATTTACATAGGATGCTAAGTTTATATCTCAAGTCCATTTTGTAGTCGACTAGAAAAGAACTTCAAACCCATTATAAAACCGGATTTAGAAAATCTTATTATACATACTTCTATAATTTCGTTACTATACAGTGCTATTTTAAATCTGTTATTTTCGAAAGCAGACAAAGAAGAGGAAATAGTTTTGCAATACTTTGCCTATATCATGCATTCACAGCACTATCAGTACACTACCTTGATTACTGGATAAATGCTGGCTGCTGTCTCCTCTGAGCTCTTTTCACTTTCAGAAGTATAATTTTATGTTAAGGTTTAGTGACACCACAATTGAATTGTATAAATCTATTCACGATGTCATTTAAAATTTGAATTTCTGTTGTCGGCTGTAGGAGAAAGCCTTTATAAATGCTGCAATGCACACATCAAAAAAAACACAGGAAAACAGACACACCCACACACACCCCCCCAAGAGCAGATGTTTTCATTATGTATTGAATGTGTAAATATGCACATTCATCATTGCTTTTTTTCTTTATATATAATTTGCCCTGCAATTTTCAATTTAATTAGATAATTATTTTCGTTTCCCGTTAGGGCTTTGAATAGGTGTACTAACTGGGATCATAATCTTTTGACTCTCTCCTTCCATTTGCTCCTTAATTCTGAAACCTAAATTAGACAATGCACAGATTTTATTCTCTTTCTGCACACACAAAGAGGGATTGAGAAGTGTTGAGATATCCCATTCTGCTAAATATCTGAGGTTTCTAAGAAAATAGAAATATTAGACAGCAAGCTGCCTGAAGCAAATTACAATGGAAAGATGAAATTATACCCATGAATTGGGAAGAGGATTTATGTAAGAATGATCCCTAATAAGGTGGAACAGACATTGTCCAATTTGTTAAAGAAGCATTTGTGTTCGCATATGAGGCTAAAGGATAAAATCCAGCTCTGAGCCAGTGCTCTGCCCCACAGATTTCAAGCCATTTTGTCATAGCAGATATGGGAAGTTAACATTGCATTTTCCTATCAGCTTGTCTGTGACATGTCTGCTCACCGGAGTTCTTATCTCATTTGCATGCTTCTGCCACTCACCCTGGAATTTATTGTGGTAGGACTGCCTTGCAGACTTGGCTAGCAGCCAGAGCCTACTTCTTCATTCCCTCTTTACAGCTAATACAATATGAAAGTCACCAACAAAAAGACTTTCATGTCAAATTACAAAAAAAAAAAAAATCTCAATTGCCTAATAGGATTTTAAATTCTTATCATACTGGTAACTTTCTGTAAGTAGTAACATTTGAAAAGAAGGACTTAGCTGATATTTTCAAATACTCTCTGTGCATTGTAAGTTTTTTTACAAGCTGTGATACACTGCTATTCTGTCACTACAGAGACAATGCAGGGCAATGGATCACAGCTACATAGCCCTTCTCTTCTGTTCCCATCCCGTTGGACTTCACATCTTACGGAAAGTACTAGCTAACGTTGTGCATATTGAGAAATACTCCTGTTTGATGTAGATGTCAGGCCTATTTTCTGCACTTATAGGAATGTGGGTTTGTACATGTATATATATTATGAGTATATCTACACTTATTTGACTATAACAGAAAAGTTGTTGTCCTGGGTTTGGCCAAGACAGGGTTAATTTTCACCAGAAGCCAGGAGGGGACACAGCCCGGCCGGCTGACCCAGACTGGCCAAACAGAACAGGGTATTCAATACCATGTGCCATCATGCTGGGTTCCAGCTGGGGGGGCTGGCTGGAGGGAGGAAGGAAGTTGCAGCTCAGGAGCACGCAGGGCATCAGGTAATGAGAGTTGCTCTGTGCTTTTCACTGTTTGTTTTGTATATTTTTTTCTTCTCAGTGTTGTTGTTGTTGTAACTGTTCCCTTCGTTTGCTGTTCTGTTAAACTACCCTTATCCTGACCCATGAGTTTTTCCATTTTTCTTTCCGTTCTCTTTCCCACCCCAGCAGGGGGAGGGCTGATAGAGCCCTTTGTTGCTGGCCACAGGCCAAAACTATAACAGATGTCTATATATATATATATATCTGTATGTATACATACATATACACTTAAATCTTTAGCAATATTAAATTTCTAACTGTATTCAGGGCTAAATAACGCTAACGTTATTAAGCTTGCTGTTATGTGAATAACACGGAACCACAGTTCTACCCAGACTAGTTTTGTGCCCAGCACTAGCAGTCATCTCCATTAGACCTCTATAATGACCTTTTCTTCCCCATCACCCCCATATACAGAATCACACAGAATCACAGAATCACAGAATCACAGAATGGTAGGGGTTAGAAGGGTCCTCTGTGGGTCATCTAGTCCAACCTCCCTGCCGAAGCAGAGTCACCAAGAGCAGGCTGCACAGGACTGCGTCCAGGCGGGTCTTGAATATCTCCAGAGAAGGAGACTCCACCACCTCCCTGGGCACCCTGTTCCAGTGTTCCATCACCCTCAGAGGGAAGAAGTTCCGCCTCCGTTTCAGACGGAACTTCCTCTGCTTCAGTTTGTGCCCTTTGCCCCTTGTCCTGTCACTGGGCACCGCTGAAAAGAGTCTGGCCCCATCCTCCTGACATCCACGCTGAAGATATTTATAAACATTTCTAAGGTCCCCTCTCAGCCTTCTCTCTTTCATGCTACACAAGCCGAGCTCCCTTAGCCTTTCCTCATAGGAGAGATACTTCAGTCCCCTCATCATCCTCTTAGCCCTCCACTGGACTCTCTCCAGTAGCTCCTCATCTTTCTTGAAGTGGGGAGCCCAGAACCGGACACAGTACCTCTCCTTCATGTTCCTGAGCCCTCTCTAGGCAGATATTAGGGTAGGGAGAAGACGAAGCCAAGCTTTAATACCTCTTCCTGCCCCCTCACACTCACACTCCTCCTTTGTTCCCCTGAAGGTTCAGACTTCTGCAGGTGCTCACAGGGAGCAGGATTGTGAGAAGAGGAGGTGTTACAATGGTTATCCAAACTCTCAAATGCTGACTCATTCCTGATTATCATCCCAACAAATTATCATAGTTTAATTGTGTACCTCAGTAATTTTTGAAGCACTGTTCTTTCCCTTGTAACAACAACAAAGATAGACTTCAGATAGCATTGGGTATAACTAGTATACAATAAGCTACATGAGATATATGTCAGTAGAAATAAATGGAAATCAAATGAACCCTCAGTTCTATCTTCCTCATCTAATTCAGACCCCTAATACAACTTTGCATCATCTTCTGTGTTGGATAAAACAGAACGTTTACAAGAATAAGGCATCTTTATAATCTTTTCAGTTGAAATTTTTGGTTAAAAATACCAGATACTAGCAACAGTGATAGAAACAGTGTATATTTTTTACATAATTCAAACTGTTTTTGTAAAATCTCATTTAGTACTAGTAAAATTAGTAGTGTGTACATACTGTGCCTCAAAGGACCCAGATGTACTAGCCAGAAAAGTTACACATCAAAAGAGCTTTCCTCAGGTACTGGAGGAAAGTCAAAATCCTTGGGTTACAACCTAATGAGTAGTGAACAGAGGTCCTAGCTTGTTCACAGAAAGATACAGCTTCCTCCAGTCACCTTCACATTATCCATTGATGATTGCCAAATGAACAAGGGTGTTACAGAAACAGATGAACCTTCTGGACCTCTCTTTAACCTGGTATTTAACTAAATAAAATTAACACTATATTACAGTTGTATTTCAGATTAGCCCTTTGCTTCCGGATTAGAAAGGCCGATTGACATTCAAATTGTGACAGAAATTTTGTGGAAGACAGAAATTTATCAGAAAAAAATAATTAAAACATAAATCTTACCTAATTTTATCTATGCATATCTGCTGCATTCTTTAGGAAAGGAAAAGCGCTTCTACTGTTCTTTCATGGTAAACTTTCTTAATGAAACACTAAGAGACTAAAACAACTCTACTCAGATGGAAATCACATATCGCTGAGTGTCAGAGAAATACAGAAGCTTTTGTATTGCAAAGTCCTTACTTCCTGACAAATCTGAAGTGGGTGTATATGTGTGTACATGTGGAAGAAGAATTATAACTGCAGTTCCGAGCTCATATTTTTGAGCACCTCAGTGCTCTGCCCCTCAATCTGCCAATCTTGGATTTTGGCCAACTTTTTATGTGTATTAATTTATCTCTTTTTTTTTTCTTTTTTTTTAGGGGCGATATCTAAGCTCTAAATTATTTTAAATCCCTACAGAGACACTTGTCTAGTTGCTACCTGGATCTGTATTCAGAGTGGTGGGTGAATTCCTTGATGAACAAGAGCTTCCATTTTATGCAAATAATTTCTGGGATTTCAAAGAAATTTCTCCCCCAAATACGCAGCAGTCAAGAAAACAGGATACCTTTGACTCCATAAAGGCATCCATTCTCTCCTAGGAACATGACAAATAATTTCAGGAGTGTTATTCCTTCTGTGTAATCTGGACCTAATTTCTAGTATTGCATGCAAAAGTTAAAAAGTTTGTTTTTACCACCTCAGATGAAGGAGTTGCTTGAGTTTTAGAAATGACATATTTTGTAGGTGGTAAGTGTCCCCACAACTCATGAAAACTCAGTGAATACTTTTTTCTTCCTCAGCACCTCATCAGTATACTGACATTTGCAAATCATTGATCTAAACAATGATTAATTTCAATGAAATGAAAAACTACATAAAAACAGACAACGAGAATAAGTACCACAGTACAGGAAAGTCTGAATGCATTTAAAAGCCCTGGAGACCCTCAAACTAAAACGACACACACACACACACAAAGTAAATCCCAGCTGCTATTGTGAACTAGTAATGAAAACCAAGTCTAATGATAAAACCCCTAAAACAGAAGCCACAATAGTTACAATTGAGTACTATACTTCCCACTCATTTTTCCCCTTTAAATTTAATGTGTTTTGCTAGAAAACCATTACAGCACCATGATGGGCTTAAAATGAAAGCACTATGTTATAGTGATATGTACCTATAATAATATCCAATATAAAATGTTGAAGTTATATTGCAGCATGATTAGCTTGGGTAACAGTGAGCATTCTCCTACTGGAAATAAAAGATAAGGCTGTCACAAATAGTTCTGCTTATTTGCCTTCTAATTTTACCATAGAATAATTGAAGCCATGCACAGGAAAGCCCAGTTGGGCTGCCTAGTTCATGTCACTGATGACGAAGAATTGATCATTGTAGTCTATTTTTTAGCATTGATGGTTCTTTTACAACTTCTCTTTGGAGTGCCTTCTGTATTATCAGACATATCAGTGTAGGGAAGATTTTGATGCTTTTCAGCCACATCTGTCCTTAATTCCATTTCATGAAATGTAGTCATAACCCCTTATAATGCTAAATATTTCCTGATTTTCCTGATGTGAACATCCAGGGACAGGTAAAATGCTTACTTTGTGGTCTGTAATGTCAAACCTTTTCCAGTGTTACCATCTCTTTCTGAGGAATTTAAACCTTTAATATAATAAAAAAAAAATTAAGAGATTCCTAGATATGAACAGACACGTGTTTTTGGATAAGAAGCTGGGAACATTTCCATCTATCCTGCTGCAGTATGAGACTCCTCCCTGTCTGTTGCGGGTGCCTTTTTAAGTTTCAGCATCACTACCCACCTTGATGTGTTTGCTTGATGGCTTACCTATCTTTAGCTACCTTAATGGTTCAACAGATCTCTGAAAGTTACCTGCTGTGTTTAGGAACCTCTAGGAGCAGAAGTCAAAGTATCTTGCCAGTTGAGTCTAGCTGCTGGAGCAAAATACAATGAAGAGCTCTTAATCGTACCTGCCCAATTGTTAATAATTTCCAACACCCAGAATATCCCTATACAGAGCTATTTAAATATTTTCTAATAATGCATGTTCTTTCAAAATATTTTATTTAGTAAAAAAAGGAGAGAATGTATGTAACAATTATGAAAAAGATTGTATTTTGGGAAAAATTTGCAGAGAAATAAAGAATTAATCATTCCAAAATATTTAATAGCATCAAGTGCCCAGACCATGTCTCAGTCAGTTTGGTGGCCTTAGAACACATTCTGGGGATGTTACTTTCTGCCTAAACCGCTTCATTATGGTATCCTGTGTCCTCACTATTTTATTTTCATTTCCATGGGCTTTGATTCTCATAAAGGTTTAGAACTGTAGCCAGAAGATCTATGGACATTGTAAGTTTGCTCTTATTTCAGATCTCCTGCTTATGAAAGACACAGATACAGGGGAAAAAATGTCATGAGAGCCATTTTAGAGACTCACTCGGCTCCACCTCTACAGGGAGATCCCTCCTAGCTGCTGGTGGCTGGAGAAGTGGCTTCTACACCACCACTTCAGGCCCTGCTCCAACAGCTTTGATGTTGTTGGCCCCAGAGCAGGCATTACAGAAACTTGGTTTTGTGAAATCCTGAATTCAGGAAATCTCAAATCCTCATCTATTTCACATTTTATGACCTTCATATTTCATACTTTATGATTTTCAACAGGCATCTTAGAACAGATTCATTAGAAACATAGAGGAGAGTGAGATGGTCAGCTTTTGTGTTTTAAAACGTAGAAGGGCCGCAAAGGATCATACCCTAATTTTCTTAAGCCAATGAAACATATGACCACCCAAGGAAGAAAGAGCGTGTTCAACCAAAACCAGGACAGGGAGACAAGGAAAAGATGGAAGTCCATGACCTGTTTTGTTTGCATTTTCCCCCCTTTAACATTGTTTCCTTGAGTGAATATTCATTTAAATTGTCCATGATGCATTTCCAAAGAGCTGTGTCTAAAATTTTTTGCTTAGATCATAGAAATGGGAGTGGTGCCATCAAGTTAGCCCTGAGACTCATCACTCTTTCTAAGCCGGTTATTTACTTCATATATTGACTTACCAAAAGCTCCTACAGAAGAACTTCTCAGCCAAAAAAAAATGCGGCAGGTCTAGGTCTCCAGATGAATCAAGCCCCCAGGCTCAAGATCAGTGTTTAGGAAAGTCTGAGCAAAAGTGCAAGAGAGAGCAGAAGGCAGGCAGGCAGGAAGGAAGGAAGGAAGGGGAAGGGTGAGAGGCAGGAAGGGTGGGAGGGAAGAAGAGAGTCAGAGGGAGACAGAAAATGGAGTACAAAAGAGAAGGCAGGAAGCAAAGACTTCCAGGAAGATTTGGGGGCAGGGATTTAGTACTGAGTGTAAGTTTTATCTGTGCATGAAATATTTCAAGGCAGTTCTGCTGGGGAAAAGAAAAAGGTGCCATTCTTCAAACATTACTCTGCTTACAGCGGGAAAAGTGGAGCTGTTCAGACATTTATGTATGTTTCCTACCTGAGACAGTACCAGATGGTGCCACGTAGTCTCAGGTTAATCATTGTGTGAAAGACCTGGGCTGGAAGCCAGACCCACTTCACAGTGAACTGTGAGAACAAGCAATGCTGAACCTTACATAAGATGCACAAGCAGAACCCTTGCATTTTAAGCAGACATCTGGTATGAAATTTCATATTTATCTGTTATAAGGGTTCAAACTGAGCCAGAATGTGGCATTACACCATGCCAGTCTTCTCTGGTATACTTATCAATTTCTGCAGAATACAAACTTTCATGAGAAAGAAATCTTGCACTCTTACTGTTCCGGTTGAGAGCGTTCCAGGCAGGTAGCAATGCGGGGCTGAGTCTCCAAACAAACAGATTGAAATAGTGCTTGTGGGAAGAAACAGTCCCTTCTTCTTGTCACACAAATAAAAAGCATGAAACATATTGCTGCAATTCCATTTGCCAAGGGCTTGGACACATGAAAGGACTCCCCACAAATTCATTGTGCGGTACAGAGCAAATTGCTTTTGGATCTACCTCTCTGTGACTGCACAGTCCTACTGCCCCCATGAATCAGGACTTCGAGTGATTTAATCTGCTGCTAAAGTGCATAGTCAGGTTAGAGGTTATGCATAACACACTATGAAGGTGTTGGATTGACAGTGAGGTGGTTCAGCACTTAACTCTAAAGAAGGGGGAACGTTTTCCTTTCACATCAATAGGTTGTTGACTACGAAGAACAGATATTTTTGGCCAGTAGTATTTGCTGTATCACCAATGAAGAAAAAAACGCTAGGCTTTTCTGAGGCTTTTAAAACAGGATTACTGAATAACTGAAAAAAGTATCAGCAGATTCTCTCCTGCACATGCATACACACACACAATAATAGGAATTTATCCAACCACTCAGAGCAGAGTCATTATAATTTAAGGATAACACTCTTTCCCCAGTACTCATACTCAGTGCGTGGCTATCCAGTGGAATTCCAAAGCTGAATAAATTCTGTAAAAGAGTACTTTACATCACTGAAATGCATATGATGCACATAGACCTGGAACATTTAATTTTTTTCACTAAAATATTTTCTGAGACTGTTTATATTTAGAAAGATATATTGCCTTTTCTTCTTCTTCTTATTCTTCTTACTATTTTGGAAGGAAGTCTGATTTTGCCTTCTTGCAGATGAAGTTCAAGTACTAAGTTTTCTCTTTACCTTATATGCGAATGCCATAGAAATTGAAGGGTCTGCAGTACAAAGTGTTCTGCAGGAATGATCAGAGTTGAGCTTTTCAATCTATGCCTCATGCAATAGAATTCTCTTACTGTTTCCACCAAGTATGACTATAGGGCAGAAGCCCATATTGAGGAGGGTAGAACTACACCACCTTAAAAGAAAAGATTTCATAGGAATTATCTTTTTTTAATTAGTATCAGGTGTTCATGGCTGCACCCCTTCAGCTGTGAAGTATTTTCCCATCTCCTCCTTGCTCCTTTTCAGGTGGCTGTTATGGTGGTTTCACACAAAATAATACTTCTGATTGAGCTCACAGCCAGCTGGTCGTCTGTTGAAGAAGTAGATTACAATCTGGCCCAAAGTTTTACGTAAGTATACAGAAATAGAAATATGTATATATTTATATATTTTTATGTATATGTGTATGCAGTAAACAAATATATTAAATTTCCTCTCAAACATTATATTTTTATTTTTCTTACCATTTGACTATTATTAAAAATATTCTTAAAATGGTACCATAATTCTTGATAGCAGCTACTTGACAGATTTTATGGTACATATTTTATTTATCCACTATCTTGCAGAGATTAGAACTTTTTAAAAGCAGGTAATTAATAAAAAATACTCCAAGCACATGGCAGAGATTTAAAATAGTTACATTCACATCAGAACTATTATGTTAATGGAGGTATTCCAATCAGAATGGAGGCCCCATCGTGTTAAGTGCTATACTATCACAGAGTGAAAGACAGGCCTTGCTCTGTAATGCTTGCAGGCTAATTAGCGATAACAATAGAACATGACTTATTCTCATAGATACTGGGACACTCAGGACCCACTCAGACTCCCACCAAGCTTAGTTGTAAGACTCCCACTAACATTAATAGGCATTGAAGCAGGTCTCCACTGTGAATCAACCAATTGTGTGAACTATCAAGCATGCAAGCAAGCACAATGTGAAGAAGGTAATAAAAAAAAAAAAGGAAGAAAGAAAAACAAGTGCTAGAGTATCACAGAACGTACGTTGTTCATTTATTTTGACAAGGTTAGTTTAAATAATTTATGAAACTTCATAGTAACACTAATTAATTTAACGTTCAAGTAAAGAAGACTTGATAATATGGGGTCTTCAATATAACATTCTGCCACTAAGCCTTTGATTAAAAGATTAAAAGAGTTGAAGCCTCCAATTCATTTATTTCTTTATTTTGATAAGTTCATTTGTTTTGCGGATTAGTACATTGAGAATTTCCTACTGTAACTTATTGCCCCTGGCTCTGTAACCTGAGACACCACAGAACTACATCCAATATATCATTTTACTTGCCTACAATAAATGTTCTTGCCACTCAACTGGAGCCTTGAAGAAAGAATTAGATGTCTAAATTTCTTTAAAAAGTCACGTTTTCAACTGTGTTTCCAAGTAAATAAGCTGTGCTTTTTCTCTCTCTGCTCCTGGTCCCCGTACCCCTCATCCTAATAAGCACAGTGACATATAAATGGGTAGACAGGGCAACACTGTTGGCTAAATCAATAACCTAGTGCTTAAGATGTTTACCTGGACTATGCATGTAGAGGGCTTCAGTCTGCTATAGCTAAATAGACTGAAACCATTTCCTCAATAAATGCTAAACCACATAGGAGTTACTGCATGAAAGACAAAAAGTGTGACAATGTATTGCCTAATTTTGCCTATCAGAATATCAGTAATGATCTTCTCTGTATATGATATGACTTTATAAAAAGATGAAAAAAGCATTGTTCCAAACAGTTAAGAAACAGGCTTCTAAACCTTATTACTTTCAACACAATTAGTTGTTTCTGTAACCAATATTCTTGGAGATCTGTTCATTATAAAAATGACTTAAAAAACTAGCACACATTTGATCTTATTTAAATCAGTGGGACTCTTCTCTGGGTTTGGATGTCAAACCAAACGCATTTGCACTAAACAGTCAGTGCTTCCATGGGAGCTAATGTGTTAACTGGGAAAGCATCTGCTCACAAGTACATCTGTAATGATGACTGTAAGCTACTAATAAGTGAAAGAACTGTAAAAGTAAATGATCCATACTTGTTCTTGAAGGAACCCTGCTGTCATTAAGATCGGCCTCTGCATGAATACATCAATAGTATAGTTACAAATTCTGTTGCAGACCACTTCCTCTTCTAGGTTATGTGATAGAGAAAGACAGAACTTATCCTGGAGTGCAGGACAAAATGATTTCACAGAGCAAGCCATCATCCATCTAGATTTCTAAGGAGGGAAAAAGAAAAAACTCCCTGTAGTTTTGTAATCTACTGTTTTAATAGCTCTGATTATGTACATACAGAGATGATATTAACAAGCTATTTCTGTACATAATCATAAGATTCTAGCTTAGTCTTACTAAACAATAGTCTCTGTACATGATTGGCATAATTTGGTCATATGATTGATTAATTTTTGATAAGAAGAAATATTTTGACAGATCTCGGGTTTTTTTAATTACTGAGTGGGACTCAACATTTTTACAGGCAACATAAGACTTGGACAATTTATTTTTAATCCTGGAAACCATTTATCTTAACACTTCTCATAAATTTTGTAAATTTACAATCTGTGAATGTTTTTTATTTCACTTGGAATTTTTTTCCTGCATGGATTTTTCGTATTTAGCTATTATATTTGCAGTATATTCCTATAGCAATATGTTACCGGCCCTTCAATGACTATAACCTGTTAGAGAGGGATGGGACCCACTTGTCTAGAAAAGGCAAGGGGATCTTTGGCAACAGGCTAGCCAACCTGGTGTGGTGGGCTTTAAACTGAAGGACTCAGAGCGTGGGGGGCAGAGTCACAATGCTCTAGCCATCCCATCTGGCTGGGATTAAGAGTGGCTAATCAAAGCAGAGACAAATGTTCCTCAGCTGCGTCCCAAGCTGAGAAGCAAAACACCAATAACCTGAAGGGCAGGCAAGGACAGGGGAGATCCTCTTGCACTTCTCCAGGGAAACCAGCATGCTTAAGTTCCTCCCTGAAATGACTGTACACCAATGCATGCAGTGTGGGCAATAAGCAGAAAGAATTAGAGATTTGTGTGCGGTCACAGGGCCACAATATCATTGCAATTACAGAGACATGGTGGGACATCTCGCATGATTGGAATGCTGTCATGGATGGCTACACACTCTTTAGGAAGGACAGACCAACAAGGTGAGGTTGTGGAGTTGCTCTGTACGTGAGGGAGCAACTGGAATGTATTGAGCTCTGCCTGGGGGCAGATGAAGAAGAAGTAGAGAGCTTATGGCTTGGAATTATGGGACAGCCTCATATGGGTGATGTTATTGTGGATGTGTACTACAGGTCACCTGACCAGGAAAAGAAAGGTGACGAGGCCTTCTACAAGCAGCTGAAAGCAGCCTCACAGTCACAGGCCCTGGTTCTCATGGGGGACTTCAACCAACCTGATATCAGCTGGGTAGACCATTTTAGCCAGGCACATGCAGTCCAGGACGTTCCTACGGAGCATCGATGATAACTATCTGATGCAAGTGGTGGAAAAGCCGACGAGGAGAGGTGCTCTGCTGGACATTGTACTGATGAACAAAGAGGGACTGGCTGAGGATGTGAAGGTTGGGGCCAGACTCGGCTGCATTGACCATGAAATGGTGAACTTCAGGAACCTGTGTGGAGGAAGCAGGGCAAAAAGTAGGATCAAAACCTTGGACTTCAGGAGAGCAAACTTTGGCCTCTTGAAGGAGCTACTGGGAGGAATCCCGTGGGTCAGGACTCTAGAAGGTAGGGGGGTCCAAGAGAGCTGGTCGCTGTTTAAATATCACATCCTCCACGCTCAGGATCGGTGTATCACCCTGAGAAACAAATCTAGCAAAAGAGGAAGGAGACCCACATGGATGAGCAAGGAGCTTCTAGCAGAGCTCAGGTGGAAAAGAAAGGTCTATGGAACGTGGAAAGAGGGACAGGCCACTTGGGAAGAGTGTAGAAATGTTGTCAGAGCATGCAGGGATGCAATGAGGAAGGCTAAGGCCCACCTGGAATTGAAGCTTGCAAGGGATGTCAAGGACAACAAGAAAAGCTTCTTCAAGTACATCAGCAGCAAACAGAAGACTAGGGATAATGTGGGGCCACTGCTGAACAAGGTGTGTGTCCTGGTGATGGAGGATGCAGAGAAGGCAGGGCTACTGAATGCCTTCTTTGCTTCAGTCTTCGGTGCCAAGGCCAGCCCTCAGGAATCCCATGTCCCGGAGGTAAGAGAGGAAGCCTGCAGAAAGGATGACCTTGCCTTGGTTGAGGAGGACTGTGTGAGAGATCACTTCAGCAATCTGGATACCAACAAATCCATGGTCCCCGATGGAATGCACCCACGAGTGCTGAGGGAGCTGGTAAATGTCATTGCTGAGCCACTCTCCATCATCTTTGAGAGGTCCTGGAGGACAGGAGAGGTGCCCGAGGACTGGAAGAAAGCCAATGTCACGCCAATTTTCAAAAAAGGGCAAGAAGGAGGACCCAGGGAACTACAGGCTGGGCAGCCTCACCTCCATCCTGGAAAGACAATGGAGCAACTCATTCTGGATGTCATTATTAAGCAAGCGGCAGAAAAGAACGTTATCAGGAGTAGTGAACATGGATTCACCAAGGGGAAATCATGCCTGACCAATCTGATAGCTTTCTACGATGGCGTGACTGTCTGGGTAGATGAGGGGAGAGCCCTGGATGTTGTCTGCCTCGACTTCAGCAAGGCTTTTGAAAATGTCTCCCATAACATCCTCCTAGGAAAGTTCAGGAAGTGTGAGCTGGAAGAGTAGTCAATGAAGTGGACTGAGAACTGGCTGAAAGGCTGAGCTCAGAGGGTTGTTGTCAGCGGTGCTGAGTCTAGTTGGAGGCCTGTAACTAGTGGTGTCCCCCAGGGGTAAGTACTGGGCCCAGTCTTGTTCAACCTCTTCATCAATGACCTGGATGAAGGGTTGGAGCATACCCTCAGCAAGTTTGCTGATGACACAAAACTGGGAGGAGTGGTGGATACACCAGAAGGCTGTGCTGCCATTCAGGGAGACCTGGAACGGCTGGAGAGTTGGGCACAGAGGAACCTGATGAAATTCAACAAAGGCAAATGCAGTGTCCTGCACCTGGGGAGGAACAACCCCATGCATCAGTACAGGCTCAGGGCAGACCTGCTGGAGAGCAGTTCTGTGGAGAGAGACCTGGATGTCCCATTGGATGACAAGTTGGCCATGAGCCAGCAATGTGTTCTGGTTGCCAAGAAGGTCAATGGGATCCTGGGGTGAATTAAGACGAGTGTGGCCAGCATGTCAAGGTAGGTTGTCCTCCCCGTCTACTCTGCCCTTGTGAGTCCTGTGTCCAGTTCTGGGCTCCCCACTTCAAGGAAGATAAGGAGTTACTGGAGAGAGTCCAGTGGAGGGCTACAAGGATTATGAGGGGACTGGAGTATCTCTCCTATGAGGAAAGGCTGAGGGAGCTGGACTTGTTTAGACTGAAGAAGAGAAGGCTGAGAGGGGACCTAATAAATGCTTATAAATATCTAAGCGTGGGTGTCAGGAGGATGGGGCCAGACTCTTTTCAGTGGTGCCCAGTAACAGGACAAGGGGCAATGGGCACAAACTGAGGCACAGGAAGATCCGTCTGAACATGAGGAAGAACTTCTTCCCTCTGAGGGTGACGGAGCACTGGAACAGGCTGCCCAGAGGGGTTGTGGATTCTCCTTCTCTGGAGATATTCAAGGCCTGCCTGGACAAGGTCCTGTGCAGCCTGCTGTAGGTGACCCTGCTTTAGCAGGAGGGTTGGACTATATGACCCACAGAGGTCCCTTCCAACCCCGAACATTCTGTGATTCTGTGATTCTGAACCACAATACCATGGTTAAAATTATTCTTATTTTTAAAACACTAGTAATCTGCCTCTCATGATATTTTTATACACTTTATTTCTGGTGGGGTTTTTTTTAATGGAATGGTTGGCATTTATGATATTTATGAATTTTAAACAGCTGCTGTTAAATGTGTTGATATCTTATTATGACCATAAACTGCTATAGGTAGGCAAAATTATGACCATCTGCCATAAAACACAGACAGAGATATATTGTCAAAGCAGAGGCTTTGTCCGCTGTATATTGGGCATCTAATTGTAAGTACTCTTAAACATGCTACAGCATGCTGTATGGTAATGCAAGGTCTGATTCTGCATCTGGTAGAGAAACTAACAGGAAAATGCTGATGTGAGCATTCTCCTTGAACTCAGTAGGACTACAGTACTCATTTTGGATAGTATTCAAGTCACCTAACTACAATTACTGAAAAGTTAAACTTCTAGTTTAAGTCAGTTATCTAAGCTTCCACAAACAGCAGCGAAGAGTTGAGCACAGACAAATGGGGATTCGTCACACCCTGAAACAGTTGTATACAATAGGTCAGATGAGTACTTTATTGGGATGTTTTTAGTCTCCTTTGACTTTTGAGGGAGTCTTCATAAAACATCTTGCCTGCACTGTCTGCATTCAAAACTGGCAGTCATTAGGTCACAGGGCTTTTATGTACTCTTAATAATACTACAGAAACAGACATGTTATTATGAGAGGGCCTGAGGTTTCAGCTTTACTGTTTATCCCGGATCTCCCACAAGACAGAGAAGATGCACCATGCACAGTCCTTTTCGACATCTACTAATATTTTCATTGATCTTGCTAATTTTACATCTTCAATAATTACATCAATGAAACTAACAAATGAAATAGAACAGAGTTACAAAATTTGATCTGAAATACTGTGTATCTTTCTCTAGTCGTGTGAGTGAAAAAAGATGCATATATCCACATCTTCAGGAAGGAGTATTCCCTGTGACTGTAAGACAGTGAGACAACAGTTATGCTTTGTGTTGCATATAGATATACATCGGGAACCATCAGCCTGTCTTAAGATCTGTGATGAAGAGACAATAACTCCAAAATATACAAATAAATGTGCATGTTGCATTTTACGACACAACACCCTGCACAGAACTAGACTAGGAACTCTTCTATTTGAAAATTATTGAGATGTCAAAAATTTCTGCATGATTTTGAAGGAAGGAGAGGGTGGCTGTCCTGTGAAAGTAAACTGCAAACCCAGAAGTTGCTACAGCCACTGCAGAACATTTGCTCTAAACAAGGATCTTGAACATTTGTTTTCCCTTTTGTGAATCAGTGCCTTAACCACCCCAGTGTCTTCCACTGTCATCTTCTGAGTTTACCCAGACTCCTGTCCTGAAGCTCCTAACTGGTGACAGGGAATACACATGGCATCCCCTCAGCTTTCTGCTTTCAGTGGCTCATATATTGTAACAGACTTGCTGTTCATTTTACAAGCCTGTAGCTCTGAGACATGTTTAACACTGACAAGTTCTATGATGTGTAGAGTTGCATGCAAGTGGGCTTGCCTATTACTATATTATTTAGTAAATAAAATGCCAATTGCATTTTATTTACTAAATGTCTTGCTTCCTATGTAACACACAAATAGGAAGGGACAGGCCTAGCAAAGCTGGCCTTACAGATTTAAATCACCAGTCAGCAAGTGGTTGTTGCTTGTCTATTCACCGCTGAAAGGAAGTGTTCCTCCTGAGAGGCAAACACAATCTCAATTCCAGCTCTATTTTTTAGCTTGAATATAGGCCCATTTACTACCCTCCAAGGACCACAAGATAAGCATTAACCCAGGAGCATGGCATTTTTAATACATTTAATTTGTACCTGTGGATCAGAGGGCACTGTAAATGTTTAGGTGTAGTCTAATGTTGAATATCTGAATACAGCCAATGTCTTCTAATCCTCACTAACCTTTTCCACTTTACTGGAAATCCACTTGTATCAAACTAACAATTTTAGGAGAGAAATACTTGCTTTCTATCAGTATGCAGATATAACCGAAAATTGCAAACAAGCTATGAGCATGTAGTCAGTAACATATACCTTTATTTGAGAATTTTAAAACCAACAACTTGTAAAATACAATCAATTCCCTTTCTTTTATTTTAGCATTTAAACCATATTTTTTTCCTTTCTATAAAGAACTTGATTTGAGGTTACTTCATTTAAGGGTCTGTTGCCTTTTTTCCAGCTGTTAAAAAAAAATTTCCTAAAGGCTGATATTTCACAGAATCACAGAATCACAGAATGGTAGGGGTTGGAAGGGACCTCTGTGGGTCACCTAGTCCAACCCTCCTGCTGAAGCAGGGTCACCTACAGCAAGCTACACAGGAACTTGCCCAGGTGGGTCTTGAATATCTCCAGAGAAGCAGACTCCACAACCTCCCTGGGCAGCCTGTTCCAGGGCTCCGTCACCCTCAGAGGGAAGAAGTTACTCCTCATGTTCAGACGGAACTTCCTGTGCCTCAGTTTGTGCCCATTGCCCCTTGTCCTGTCACTGGGCACCACTGAAAAGAGCTTGGCCCCATCCTCCTGACACCCACCCTTCAGATATTTGTAAGCATTTATAAGGTCCCCTCGCAGCCTTCTCTTCTTCAGGCTGAACAAGCCCAGTTCCCTCAACCTCTCCTCATAGGGGAGATGTTCCAGTCCCCTCACCATCCTCGTAGCCCTCCGCTGGACTCTCTCCAGTAGCTCTTCATCTTTCTTGAACTGGGGAGCCCAGAACTGGACAGAGTGCTCCAGATGAGGCCTCACTAGGGCAGTGTAGAGGGGAAGGAGAACCTCCCTCGACCTGCTGGCCACACTCTTCTTGATGCACCCCAGGATCCCATTGGCTTTCTTGGCAGCCAGGGCACACTGCTGGCTCATGGTTAATCTGTCGTCCACCAGGACGCCCAGGTCCCTCTCCGCAGAGCTGCTCTCCAGAAGGTCCACCCCAAGCCTGTACTGGTGCATGAGGTTGTTCCTCCCCAGGTGCAGGACCCTGCATTTGGCTTTGTTGAACCTCATCAGGTTCCTCTTTGCCCAGCTTTCCAGCCTTTCCAGGTCATGCTGAATGGCAGCACAGCCTTCTGGTGTGTCTACCACCCCTCCCAGTTTGGTGTCATCAGCAAACTTGCTGAGGGTACATTCTAACTCTTCATCCAGGTCGTTGATGAAGAAGTTAAACAAGACTGGGCCCAGTACTGACCCCTGGGGGACACCACTAGTTACCGGCCTCCAACTAGACTCAGCGCCGCTGATGACAACCCTCTGAGTTCTGCCATTCAGCCAGTTCTCTATCCACTTCACCGACCACTCATCCAGCCCACACTTCCTCAGCTTCCCTAGAAGGATATCATGAGAGACTGTGTCGAAAGCCTTGCTGAAGTCAAGGTAGACAACATCCATGGCTCTCCCTTCGTCTACCCAGCCAGTCATGTCATCGTAGAAAGCTATCAGTTTTAAATCAGATTTAAATCAGATTTAATTAGATTTAAACCTCTAAAAGTAAAATCACAATAGGTTTTTTCGTATTCACATAGCATGTTATCTCAGAAAAGGTTCTGCTGTAATATAATGCAATATGCATTTATTAAGAGGGCATTATGATCATTTGTTTTGTGAAGAGATGATGAACCCTCTGCTACAATCACTATTTTTTATACATCACTAAAAGGAACATCCAAAAAATATCTTCCTTTAGGGCTCAAAATGATTATGTGAAGTTTATTACAGAGATACTTTTAAAATTATTTTTAGGGTAACCTTTGTGTTCTTTCCTTATCATTAGGTGACAGCAGCAAGAACTTCACATACCAGAAAATAGTGTGAAGAAAATGCTCATAAGGGGAGACTTTTTGATTTGACCAGAGAGAAGCGCTCCCATAACCAATCAAGAGGAAGATAATGGAAAATGGGGCTACTCCAGACAGTGTCATTGGCCCCTAACTAGTACAAAATTCAGTGCAAAGGAACACTAAAGTGAGATCATCTTCATTTCCTCTCCTGACTAGAAGGAAAAACAGCCCTGCAGGAAGGATTATGCAGCAGTGAATTTCCCTTCACACTTCCCAGGAAAGATGCAGGAGGTGTGCAGGAACAGTGGGGGAAACAGGACAGAGGAAGAATGTAACAGAGCAGCAATAGCAGAGTAATGACAAAAAGCGTTCATCTCCTTACAATTTTGGCTTTTAACAGACTACTGAAAAATGTTTTTGTTTGCTCATTTGTTATTCCCCTTCTCCAGAGGCTTCCTTTTCTCGGATGTCTCCTGAGGCAAGGCAGGACTCTGCAGAAACACCTCACCTGTGGTGGGAGTCATCTCCCCTAACTGCAAGCATCTGAAAACTCAGTGTTTCATTTGAGTTAATCACCTAAGCTTCCTTGATACATACCTCCTATGGCACTTCATCTCCTTCTGAGAGAACTGACTAAAACAACTGAAATTATTTACTCTCTACTGGTGCCTGTTAGTGGGACTCTAACTGACTGAATAGGACACCTGACTGTGAGATGGAAATGGGAGAGGAGAATGATCTCACCCATACTTCCAAGGAGGAGATTGGTGGGACACTGGAGCAGAGAAAGGCACAACTGGCCCTGGAAATCTCTGAGATCTCAGACCATGGTGTATCCAAGCTGAATGTGACAAATTCCAGACAAATGAAAGAATTTTGCAGATATTTCACTTACGTCCTCCTGTTGGGAGCCGCACCACAGAACAGAACAATCTGGTCTGTATCTACCACATCACATGAGTTCATGAATCATGCAGGGAACATACTCAGGACTCAGTTTCAGGTTTCCTGCTGGGTATTTTGGAGCAGGGTCCTTATACACAGTGCACTAAGGGGCAGAAAGCAAGTTCAGGGAGATCTCTCTCAGCTGACACAGCCTTGTTTTCCTGAGGGTTTACGATGTGCAAAACTGAGACTGGAAGATATGAGCAGAGGAACATGCCTTTCCATTGTACTTGAAACAAACCAACAAAATTTCTCTGGCACAGATATACATGTGCTGAAAACTCACCATGGACCTTACTGCTGAAAAACTGTATTTTGCTTTAGAAGCTGCCCTCATTTTTGGTGATATCCCTTCACATGCCTTGCAGGCTACACTAGAAAGTGATTTGAAGTAATAATATAGAGCTAAACACAAAAAAAAATGCAAGTAAATTCATTTCTGGATGCATTTATTTCCTAAGCAAGTACAGGATGTTTAGTCTATTCCCCTTTGGATTTATTTATAAGGCATTCATTCTCTCTCCACAGGTGAATGAAAACCAAGAGACTTACACAACCTGTTTACAAATACGTCGTGTTTTTATCTATGATTGCTTCACAGCGCTGCCATGCTTCTCTGATGCGCTGGGCTTCAGTCACAGCCCTGATAAAAGCAACACATTACTTTCCCAGCCAAAGAAAATGTAATTTAAGCAGGCTTGTCAACAGTAGGGCCCAGCGGGCAAGCAAAGCAAGAAATCCATAAGACAGTCAGATTTCCTGGTATTTCTCTGCTAACAGAGTAGATTAGAAGATAACACCTCTTGTTTGGAAGAAATTAATCAAATCTGATAAGCGCAATGAGTCCTCAAAAGTTTATGACGAGAGAGAGGTATTCATTTAACGTAAAACTAGTGTCAGTAATAACAGCTGTGTGGAAGCAATGTGCTTCGTAGCATAGTACACACGGTGCTGCTCTGCGACCTGAATGTCTGCCTTAGGCTTTTTGTACAAAAATGTTTTTAAATTCTTACAGCCATAATCCTGTAAAGCCTGCTCTTGCTTCCCCTCTCACCTTGCTCTTCTCCCTATCTACTCGTTTCATTCACTGGATGGGGGGATGTTGCTTGTTTTTCTGCTTCTTGCTGTGACCATATTATCAATCTACCTGCCACCCACTAGATAAAAAAGACAATGAACACCAGACAGAAGCAACCACTTAACAATTCATTATTGCCTCCAGAAACAGAAATAATCTACCTTTTTCTCTCAGAAATAATTTGCCTTGTGAATATAATAAATAGTAATTAGAGCTCCCTAAACTTTAGCAGAAGCATTAATTTCTTGCTCTGGAAATCTACAGTTACAGGCTTCATAAAAAAGTCTTCATGAGATTGTACAGTTGCTTCTCAGGTACTGGGAATTGCTTGTTGAAGACAAAGTTATCCAGGTTCTGTTTTTACTGTGACCCTGTGTGAGTGTCTGAAATCTTCAGATCGTCATTCGCTTTGTGTCTTAATGCTGTGTTACCGTAGCAGGTGTAACAGAGCGGACATAGTCTCTGTTAAATCAGAAGGACAATTAATATATTTTACATTCCGAGACAATGAATGACATTATAAGCAGGAAAAATAAGGTTGTCTCATACTGTCTCCTTTTCACTACTTATAACTTTGTTCAGTTTTAACTGCTTAACTTGAATTATGTCATTCTGGGGTTTTGCCAAACACGAAATATTAGAGATTTTTTTTTCTTTTCCTACTATAAAGATATAAAAATCACTCAGGATGGTTTTCTTTTAAAATCTTTTGTTGCTGGACCAGCCAGACGTGGCTTTCCTGGGTGCAGAAGCTCAGCTGGGTGCACTCTGGGATCCTGGGGGTCTCTCCATCCCACTCTCATGAAGGTGGCTGCTGCTGTTCCTGTTTGCAGGTTCAGCCAGCCCCAAAGCTGAGCGTGTACCCACAGGAGACATACATGGGCACACCACACACAGAGGGCTCTATGGCCAGGTATACAGACTGCCAGAGACAAGCACCGCCTTCAGTAACTTCACAGATCCTGGCCCAAACCAGGCAGCAAACCTCTCTAGATGACTGGTCAGGCTGGCAGTTGGGGGTGCCTCTGTACCAGGGAGTCACCCATTACGATGACTCACTGTTGTTTTCTGGTAGTCTTGCATGATTCAGGGTTAAGTGAATCAGATTCTTTGCTTGTAGGTACATCGGGCTCCACTTCAGCTTCGAGGGTGGTGAACCTGTTTTACAGCTGTAAGCCCTCAGGCAGGGCAGAACGCTGATTTTTTGTGCCAGCAGTTCTCACAATCCATCCTCCCCCTTCTCTAGAGGTTTCTCTTTTCTTGATAATGGGATCAGACACTGCTTGCCTCTCTATTGCAGATGGGGGCTTAGGTTTTTCCAGCTGTTGAATCTTGAAGACAATCCTCTCTATCTCCCTTTCATCTTTGCCAACGCTGTGCAGCCCGTTCACTTCTTCCCATAACTCCCCCACTTGGCAGCACAGCTCCTCTGAGACAGCTCATTTCCTACAGGACAGAGGTGCTTCTCTCCCAGCTTCAGAGATAAGTCCTAGGCACTCCCTCCAGCCTGGGACTTGGAGGGCTGCATCAGCCACCTGAGGGTCAGTCTGCATCAAAGGCTTTGCTCTAGCCAGGACAGCTTCTCCAACATCTGCTGGAGAAACTGCTCTGTAGCACTTTACTACAGTGTCTGAGACTGTTACAGTGGCACAGTTTCAACTGAGGCCCCCTTCTTCACACCCTTCTGCACAAACTGCTGCCTCTGAGAGCTGTGTTCTGAACATGGCTCTTATTAAAGGCGCCTCCTGAGCACTGACTGAAGCGTGTTTGACTCAGGGGTCAGCTGCAACAAAGGCTCTGGGCACCCTGGGTCATGGGCAGATGATCATTTTTGATAGAAGATACTAGAGCTTCCTTGGGCCCACACCCTTGTAGCTCCCCTTACTTTGTCCTTGCCTAACAGCAGCAGGCACCTTGAAGTTTCTCAGAGGATTTCTAGGCATTTCCCAACATTCTTGGATCTTGTCCCCAGAAGGTCCAGAATCTCCCAAAGCAGAATCCAGAGACTGCTGCACAACTGCTGCATCCATTGGCTGCCTCTGTTAGCTGCGTTCTCATACATACACCCACAATCACAGACTTCTCAATTATTAGGATGGCTTCTCTTCCTAATATCCATGACTAGACCCTGGGTCCCCATCCCAGTCACTGGCTCACACCCTAAGTCTTTCCTGATGCAATTGTCCTCCCTCCTGCCATCTAGTCCAGTTTAAAGTTTGTTAGCAAAGGATGCATACACACACACGCACGCAGGATTGTATTTAAGGGGAAAAAATTAACATACTCAGGTCTTCCTAGCTGCTGGCATTTAGACCTCTCACTCACACTTGCAGCCTTGATTCTCCAGTTCCTGATGCATAGACCTGTAAGTCCTTTCAGTTCATCCTTTTTCCAGCTACTGGCATTTAGGTCTTGAAGCATTCACACATAAAGGATAGGGAGTGAGTTTACACAGAAAAAAATGGTTGGCAAAAGGATTTAATAAGATAGGCAGCTGGTCCCTTTATCCTCCTCCTCCCCATTTTCCTGTGCTTCTTTCTTCCCAATCCACCCTGATCCTTCCCTTTCCCCATTGTTGGCCTTTCCCCTGAATACCCTATAAAAAGTTTTACAAAATATCACAAGCCCACCTTAATATCTGATAATATTGATGTTAGTCTTGCTTTTACCTTCTTAGAAGTTACAAGCTCAAGCTGACCCTCTTCCAGGCTATGTCTGAGTGGTATCTTTAAAGAACCAGTGGCTGATGGGTTCTGGTCTTTGTTATTGTCTTCATTGTCACTTTCCTAGATACATGTTATTTCTTTTATACTGAAGAGTCCTAAAACAGGTAATTCAGTGAATGAGATGCTCTCTCATTCCACATACCTTTACAGCTTTATTTACCCCTATGTTTTAGAGGAAGCCTTGGCCATCTAGAACAGGCAAGACAATGGTGCTGGTTTGAGGAACACACTGTTAACTGTGGGCACAGAAATTTGCCTTTAATGTGGTCAAGCTATAAGCTTTGGATGCTTATGCAGTTTGACTGTGTGCAGCAGAGGTCATACTGGCAGCTTTTTGCCTGCTCCATGAGAGCTGTTCTCTCCTTCAGCTGCTGCACCCAACTGAGCTGCGGATGTTGCATCCACCCAGCACCAGAGCATGATCCCTCTGCGCACGGGCTTGGTCTCCCCTGCAACCCCACAGCCCACGCAGCTGCTGTGAGTAGGGAAACTGTCTCTGTGGTCTCACTGCTCCCTCTTTTGGAGTCTAGCAAGAAAGAATTATTGTGGCAGGGGAGAAGAGATCAGGTGGAGGCAGAGGAACAGGAGAAGGTGTGAGGAGAGCAGAGGTAGGTGGCCAGAGCAGGATCCAGAAACAGAGCACACTGAAAGGAGAGAGTGCCACATGGAGATGAAACAACCAAGGCTTGCAGGGGCTGGCAACACGGAGAGAAAAAGAAGAATGTGTCTGTGGGGGGAAGGCTGTGGCAGATATAAGGGATAAGGGAAAGAGAAAGGGCTGAAGGTGGATTAAAAGCTGGAGAAGAGAGAAAGATTTTATTTTATAGCAGTGCAAATTAGGAATTTGACAGAGAGGGACAATAAAGGAGACTAAGGGAATAAGATCTGGAGAGTCTAAAATAACTAGGATGAATTCCCCACCAGTCTGTAATAATATCCCTTATTTATGATATTAACAGTGCCATCTGTCAAACTGCTGTATAATTCAGCTTTTTGGTAAAATCTGTATCTCATTCTGTTCCCATGGTTGATCCACACGCAGTGCAAGAACATTGCACAGTTACTAGTCACTACTCGTCATCTGCAAAACCTTCCTAATAGTCTTTCAGTTTAATAAAAGAAGTATGGCATGAGTCCCACAGCCCATGTTCCTAGATGTGTGCAGTAAGTGTTGTAGTCCTAGCGTTAAACAGCCAAGAATTTCTCTCTCCTTTCCCTAGCTAGAAGTATTTCTCTTGGACATATTTTCTTTTTGCTTGTTTTTGAGTAAATATCTGACAGTTCTGGGCTCACTTGCAATAGCTATTTTTTGTTTGTTTTCTTTGTTTTTCTCTCTTACAAATACTTCCCCCGTTACCTTGCTGACCTTTTGAATTCTCTCCCTCTCAGCAGCTTTGTTTTAGGAAGAGAATCCTCCCAGTCACCCCTCTGCTCCCTCTTTCTCCTTCTAACCAAGTACTGAGTAAACAGATGCATATTCTCAACAGCAATGTACTGCAATTGAATCACTTTTACCATGAGCTACCTATTAAGTATAATTTTTCCTCAAGACTTTACAAGGTGCCACAAGTAAATACTTGAAGTAAATGTCAAATTGCCTTCCAGCTTTCACGAAAGGACCAGGGAAGATTTCAAGGACATTACAAGGACTATTACCTAATTATATTTCATATGCCATACTACTTAATGACTAAGTTCTGCAAGTGTATTGGTATTTATCAAGAAGAAGGTATGAATTTGGGTATAACTATTCATATACATTTTCTTCTCACATTTTTCCCTTCGTGCTAGCTTAAGCCTTGTCTAGATAAGGATTTTTTTGTAATATAAATGTATTTGTAAGTGGTATTAATATTTTTTATTTTTAAACAACACAATCAATGCAGAAGAAGCCCTGAGGAGCCAATGTAACTGTAACAGAATGTGCATGTATCGAGGTAACATAGTCCTCTACCTCTCTAGGATTTTAGTTATATGTTACTGATTTAGGGATATGGGCAGGAATATTTCATTGTTTTGTTATAAATGAGATGGTAATGTCTTTATGGTTAAATATAGCATTTGTGGTATCTCAGTGAAAGGTACAGTGCTGACTACACATCTTGAAATTTCATTTCATTAATCAAGGGGGAAAAAAAGACAAGAGCTTCTAAAAGAAAAGCCTATTCTTTTCACACTGGTAATTGTATCTAATTCATAGCCTTTACTAGAAATTCATATTCAAACTTTGACTTTTCCTGTATTTGTCATGCTGGAGTCTTCTTTTGGAAAGTTAGAATGGCTCACTCTAATACTTAAAATATACCCTCCTTTTGCATAAGCTGAGATTTAGTCCACTTAACTGTCTCAAACAGAGCATAGAGATACTCTAGTCGGTTGAGACATAAACTACTCTAATAAATTTAGGTTAATCCTACTTATTTTAGGAAGAAGTAAAAATGCTTCTCTCTTTCCACTAACGACTGAGACCACCTAAATAATTCACTCTGATCAGACAACTGACTTCTAGATGGCTAAAGTCAGATGAGATGAATCCTAACTTTAAACCTCCCGTGTCTGTTGTTTCAACTTAATGTCTTGCTAAGTTACAGGCTAAGGAATAAACTGGACTAGAATACTCTTTGAAAACAAAAAGCTACCATTACATCTCATTGTACAAGTTGACTTTTCAGCCATGTCCTCACACAGGAAAACTCTCATTTTCCATTAATTTCTGCTCTGTCATTATCTTCGTTGTATATTGAGGAGAAGGATACAGAGACAACCTGACCTGAAACTACTACATTTCACTTTCTGTGGCACTTCACCTTAAGACCATAACAAAACCCAAAACGTATTTATCTTTTCTAGACGTTTACAAAACATTATTCAGATATAGACATTAGGATTTTGTGGCAGCAAATACTGTTTATTTTTCCTAGAACATTGCAATGTGTTAATAAAACTCAGTTCTATCATTTCATAAAAATCTAATATCACTAATAAACATATGATATGGTAATTGGTATAAACCATTTTAAATCATAAATGAAATACTATTAATAAATAAAAAAGCCACTATTCAGTAAATATATTGTTTTCACATAAATTTCTCCCTTTGATGCTACTAAAAATTTACATTTTAATGTACGGCTTTGGCTTAGTTTTTACACCATTCCATATTAATGCATTTTTTTAAATAAATTCCTGTAAGTTATGTGAAACTATTGAAAACCACAGTCTTCTTTTGTTATCAGTGGTTCCCTGTCAAAATGGAAGGAGGCTGATATTTCATCCTGTGCCCAGTTCCACTGAAATATTATACCAATGACATAGTGTCATGATTTAGCCCTGACCGGCAACAAAGAACCACCTAGCTGCTTTCTTGCCTCTCACCCCAGTGGGATGGGGAGGAGAATTGGAAGAAAAAGGAAAAACTCATGGATCGGGATAAGGACAGTTTAACAGGACAGCAAACAAAGTGAACAGTAACAATAATAACACTAATAAGAACAAGGCGATACACAGAGCAACTATCTCACCACCCAAAGCCCCGCACGCTCCCAAGCCAAGATTAACCTCGCCCAGGCCAGCTCCCCCACTCCAAACCGAGTGTGACATCACATGTTATCGAATACCCCATCTGTTTGATGAGTTTGGGTCAGCCAGCCTGGCTGTGACCCCTCCTGGCTTCTTGTGAAAATTAACCCTGTCCCAGCCGAACCCATGACATTATCCACACCTTATTCTATACCATTTATGTCTTGCCCAGGTCCCCCGTTTTCCAGTTAATCACCACCACTTTTCCTGTCTTTAATATGTACACACAAATACCATTCCCTTAGTCTATGGATTACGCCTCAAAAATGTCCATTGAGTTCATTTTATCTATGAGGTTGGGTTCCATCTGTCATAACAGTCTTGCAGGGTAGGAGAGGTGATGTGACAGTTGCATGCTGCATCTGGAGCTTGTGGCTGGTGTATCTGGTGCAGCCCATGCCCACGCCTACTATCTGTGGGTTGAAGGTGTCAGTCTTGATGAACTTGCTGAGCACCAGTTGTGGAAGCCAGGTCCAGTCCCATCACAGCTGCACTTTGCCTGGTTTCATCAAAGTCCATCACTCGTTAATTTGGGTGATGCTTACTGTAACACCATTGATATAGCATATAGTTATCACAGACAGTGACAGGGTCATTTAGCAATTAACTTTATATAATTTCATTTATTGGCTATGCTCGCCCAAAATCTAATCCCCATGAGGTACACATCGGAATTCCCCATCCTTCCACATCACCCACCAGGTGCACCCAGATCCTTGAGCAAAAGCAGTCCCGTAGACAGGTTTACCTTTGCTTGAGGCAGGACTAACCCAGACTGTCTTCCCTAGCCTATTCCTCACGTGCACTACAGGGACTTTATCTCCTTCTACAGGGCATGGAACTTTTGACTAGGCACAGCAAGCCCAGTTGGTGGATCCTCTGCTGTTAACTAACCAGGCGGCTTTTGCTAAACGAGAATTCCAGTGCTTTAAGACCCCAACAACATCGCTGTCAGAGTGTTTTTTAGCAGTCCATTGTACTATTTAATTTTTCTGGAGACTGGTGCTTGATGGGAGATGGGATACACCCACTCAATACCGTGTTTTTTAGCCCAAGCGTCTATGAGGTTGCTATGGAAATGAGTCCCTTTGTCTGACTCAATTCTTCTGGGGTTCCATGTCGCCATAGGACTTGATTTTCGAGGCCCAGGATAGTGTTCCAGGTGGTGGCATGGGATAGGCATGGGACAGGCTTCCAGCCATCCTCCACCATTGTGAGCACACAGCGCTTGCCCTGGTGGGGTTGTGGGAGTGTGATATAGTCAATCTGACAGGCCTCCCCGTACTTATATTTCAACCATCGTCCTCCATACCACCGAGGCTTTACCTACTTGGCTTGCTGGAATGTTGTGCATGTTTCAGATTCATGGATAACCTGTGCAATAGTGTCTATGGTAAAGTCCACCCCTCAGTCACAAGCTCATCTATATGTTGCATCTCCACCACGATGGCCTGAGGTGTCATGGGCCCATCAAGCTATAAACAGTTCACTCTTATGTTGCCAGTCCATATCCACCGGAGCCACATCAATCTTGGCAGCCTGATCCACCTGCTGGTTGTTTTGATGTTCCTCAGTGGCTCGACTCTTAAAGACGTGGTCATCCATGTGACATACTTTAACACCCAGCTTCTTTAGCTGGGCAGCAGTGTCTGGCCACAATGGGGCAGCCCAGATGAGTTTTCCTCTGAGCTGCCAGCTGTTCTTCTTCCACTGCTGCAACCACCCCCACAAGGCATTGGCCACCATCCAGGAGTCAGTGTAGAGGTTAGAGCACTGGCCACTTCTCTCAACTGGCAATGTCTAAAGCCAGCTGGATGGCTTTCACCTTGGAAAACTGGCTGGACTCACCTTCTCCCTCGGCAGTTTCCGCGACTTGTCGTGTAGGACTTCATACAGCAGCCTTCCAACTCCAATGCTTTCCAAACTGCATCAGGACGCATCTGTGAACAGGGCATACTGCTTTTAATTTTCTGGCAGTGGGGCCTCTTCAACACGCATCAATTTCTCTTCTGATGATACTCTGAAATCTTTGCCTTCTGGCCAGTCCATGATCACTTCCAGAATTCCTGGTCAACTGGGATTTCCCATTCGGGCCCGCTGTGTGATCAATGCGACTCACTTA
Source organism: Opisthocomus hoazin (assembly GCF_030867145.1). Classification (NCBI taxonomy): domain Eukaryota; kingdom Metazoa; phylum Chordata; class Aves; order Opisthocomiformes; family Opisthocomidae; genus Opisthocomus; species Opisthocomus hoazin. The sequence continues at coordinate 39,111,981 of NC_134414.1, read as the reverse complement.
CTCCACATAGCATCAGTGGCATGATGCATAGAGGGGACCCTCTCTTTGAACATCCAGCCCAGGACCAGCAGTCAGGTCGCTAAGAGGAGCCAGGTTCCGTGCCAACCACTTCTGAAGCAGCTTGAACACCTTCATATGCTGCCAGAATATCTTTCTCAGTTGGAGTATAGCCGGTCTTGGATCCTCTGTATCCCCAACTCCAAAACCCCAGGGGTCGACCTCGAATGTCTCCTGGTGCTTTCTGCCAGAGACTCCAATTCTCCCCGGCTGCGGTATAGAGCACTTTTTTAACATCTTGTCCTGATGGGAACAGTCCAAGGGCTACGGCATGAACTATCTCTCGTCTAATTTATTCAAATGCTTGTCGTTGTTGAGGGTCCCATTCAAAATCATTCTTCTTCTGGGTCACATGATACAGAGGGTTTACAATCTGGCTGTAATTTGGGATATGCATCTTCCAAAAACGCACAACACCTAAGAAGGCTTGTGCTTCCTTTTTGCTGGTTGGTGGAGACATAGCTGCAGTTTTGTTGATCACATCCAATTGGATTTGACAGCGCCCATCCTGCCATTTTATTCAAAAAAAATGGATCTCCTGTGCAGGTCCTTTGACCTTGCTTCATTTTATAACAAAACCAGCTTTCAGAATGATTTGGATTATTTTCTCCCCTTTCTCAAAATCTTCTTCTGCTGTATTGCCCCAAATAATGATGTCATCGATATTCTGTAATGTTCTGGAGCTTCACCATTTTCCAGTGTAGGCTGGATTAGTCCATGGCAAATGGTGGGACTGTGTTTCCACCCCTGGGGCAGTCAATTCCAGGTGTGCTGGACGCCCCTCCAGGTGAAAGCAAACTGTGGCCTGCACTCTGCTGCCAAAGGGATGGAGAAGAATGCATTAGCAATATCAGTGGTGGCATATCACTTGGCTGCCTTTGACTCCAGCTGATATCGAAGTTCTAGCATGTCTGGCACAGCAGCACTCAGCGGTGGCATGACTTCATTCAGGCCATGATAGTCTCCTGGTAGTCTCCACTCTCCAGTAGATTTTCTTACTGGCCATATGGGACTATTAAAGGGTGAGCAAGTTTTGCTGATCACTTCTTGACTCTCCAGCTGGCGGATCAGCTGATGAATGGGGATAAGAGAGTCTCGGTTGGTACGATATTGTCGCCGGTGCACCGTTGTGGTCGCAATTGGCACCTGTTGTTCTTCAATCCTTAGCAACCCCACAATGGAAGGATCCTCTGAGAGACCAGGCAAAATAGACGGCTGCTTAATTTCATCTGTCTTCAAGGCAGCTATACCAAAAGGCCACCAATACCCTTTTGGTCCTTGAAATACCCTCTCCTGAGATAGCCTATAGGTACTAAATGCCTTTTTCACCCTGGTGTTTACTAATAAGATTTGCCCTCAGTCATTCCAGGTCCCTGTGACCAGAGGGAAAGTCTGAAGTATGGGATATTCAACTTAGACTTAAGGTAATACTTCTTAAATTTTATGGTGGCCACGCACTAGAACAGGTGGCCCAGAGGTTGTGGGGTCTCCATTCTCAAAGATATTCAAAATCTGACTGGACATGGCCCTCAGCAACCTGCTCTAGCTCACCCTGTCAACCTCAACCATCCTGTGATCCTGCAACTCTGAAAAAGTTCAAAAGCCACAGTACAAATTGGGTGTGTTACCTTACATTTCTCCTCACACTATGTACTGTTCTGAAGTAAAACATTCTATGTCTTTTCAGACATGCCAGTTTTTTGTTTATTAATATTTGTTTTGTATTTTGTAGATAGCTGCTTGATTTCATTATTGTTACCTAATTCGGAGGAAAGCTTACATTTCATGCTGATTTATTCTGTTACTTTGATTCTAGTCCTGTAACTTCTTTACATTTTGACTTTCTAATTGTTTGAAGAGTATAGACGGCCATAGCAAATCAACAGCAAAATTATAGCATGGTCCTTCTCTTATCAATGTAACTTTTTCTTGTTTTACAATTTTTCATTTTATTCTGATATATTGTCTATATTTATCTGTCAAACATATGTTACATTGCCTGTGTACACGTATTGAAGGGGTGTAATTACCAAAGCGGGTGGAGTTAAGTTATTGTAAAGGACAAAAATACAAGACTAGGGACATTAAACTAAAGAAAATGCAAGCTAAATATTAGAGAAAATTTCTTAATGCTTGATTTTTAGATTACGTTGACCCAAAGAATTATGGGGAAGTTCATTTCCTTGGGTGCTTTCAGACTATGCTGGATATTACCATGTCAAAAAATAAGGTTTTGGAAGGTGTCTATACTAGGTCAGGTAATTTTTTCCAATCTATAAAATGGATAGTACTAGAAATCTTTGTCATCACTGAAAAACTACACCTATAATGACATTGTGCTAAAATATACTTGAGTTAATCACACCTTGTTTATCAAAAGACAGAGCCACTGTTAGGAAATAATTTCCATCTCAACACTTTATAACTTCTGCAGTCTGTAGAGGTATAAATAATTGATTCACATGACACTTCTGTTGTTTCGAAGGGCATTATGTTATGTCAGGATTAAAAGGATATGTAACTTTAAAGGGTTTTATTTAATCTGTGAACTATTGCTTTTCTTCCTATGTATCAGAATGAGCTATTTGTCTGCATTCAATGAGAGAGCTATAAATACTGGTTCAATTGTTATGTAGTTGCAAAGATTTATAGATCCCAGTAAGATAAATAATATCAAAGTTTTCCTTCTAAATGGTACTACAGGTTGATAGTAGTGATAGTGCAAAGATTATAGAAGCCTTTAAAAGTATTTTATGTCAGTGCTATCTTATGAAAAAAAAATCATAACTTTTGGAATACTTTGGTGGTTCCAGGAAATGCATACTTCAACTTTAAATATTCAGAGGAAAATGAGTTCTTAAATTCATGCAGATTTACATCCTGCAGATTCAGCTGTCTACGTTAAAATGTCTCTGTGTCTCTCCATGTACAGGCATCTTCTAGATGTGCTCATTTGGTTCAGATGTTAGCTGCACTGTAATGTTTCATTTGGATTTGGCAGAACTTTGACACACCACTAGGGAACAGTATTGTTCGCAGATGTTGTTCAAAGGGTATTGTGTCATTTTCTAAGTCTCATCTTTCCATTTATGAGTGGACATGCTGTACCTGAAGATCTGTAGTTAAAATCTGAGATGTGCTCTGGAGCAATATGGCCCTATTGGTCCTCTTTTTTGTTTAGAATTATAAATGGCTGAGAAAAAATGGCTATTGTTACCTCCTCTAGCTTTTACAAGATAAAACACTTTTTTTTAAAGTGAAGGGGGGAAAAAACCCAGTTGCTTGATACCAGATTCTCACTTAAAAGGACGAGCTGATTGCTAGCATTGAGAATGTTAGAGAAGGTTAGTCCCAAACCATAGCACACTGATCCCCCTATAAAAGATTTTAAAATAGTACCAAGAGAACATCCTCCATACTCAGTCAAGCCTTTTGGTGATTTCTCTTTGGCTCTAAAAAATCCACAACAATATTGAAGCAGTGAGTAGCGAGAAGTACATCAGGACAAAGGCTTCTCTAACAAGAAAGGGAACATCCCAGTGTCATACATCACAGGACACTTTGGCAATACATTCCTACATCTATTCGTCTCGCCCAAGAACACTGCTACATGCTGTGGTCATGGCCTTGCTGGACTTCTCAATGACATGATTGGTGTCAGGCACCAGGAGCCAGGAGTTAACAAAGGGAGCAATTGACTTGTGCTTATCTTATCAGACAGAAGAAAAGGGGGATGGCCCATCATTGTAAATCAAGTAATCTCCTCAGGGAAGTGAGGGAGGCCGCACAGCCAGAGGTTGCTTAAACATTTGGCCCCCGGATGCACATACCAAGATGCCCACTCCATAGGACCGAGTCCTGCTTGTGATGACATTCCACGCCAAGAGCCAATCGACACATAATAATTGACTTAGTCCCACCTCGCCAAAGGTTTTTCAAAAATATAAAAATTGGCACTTGAAAACTCTCTGTGGGAGGAAGAGCTAAGTGAGAACCTTACCTGACAGACAGGTCGATGGGCCTGAAACTCTCTTCCCTCCCCAAGAAGGGACACCTTTTTGGTAAGAATTGCACCTCTGACTTTGTCAGACGTATCCCCGGGAACACACTGTTAACTAAAGCACTAAACCATTACCTTTAGCTCAACTTTTGTAGACAGTGCATTTATCAACAGCAATCCCGAATCTGTGATACCTGTCGCTTGAATAAATTACCTATTGCTACAACTTTGAGAAACGGTTTCAGTGAAAGTCCTTGGAAGGGCTCTGACAGGCAAGTTGGATCTGATAAGTGGCTACACACTTAACCCGTTAGACATAAACCGTTGACCAGCACCGAGACTAGTAGATCCAGCCACACCTACACTCTCCTCTGAGAGAGTTTAGAAGGCAAGGGAGTCTGCTCTGAACCTTGTGACTCAACGGGAAGGTTTTCCTTTAGCCGCTTATCAGACTCCTTTACCCCTTTTAATGCGACACATGGTAACACGACCTCCATGTTTTGTTTCCATATGGCACAGCTATTGACTGTGTTTGATTAAAGGAAGTCCCACAATAGTGTTGTTTTTTGGGGTTTTTTTTTTCAGCTTTAACAGAGAGTTGTTGATCTCCACCCGGTCAGACACACTGTCAGAGCTCAGTCTTGATGCATGAATGATAATACACATCAGAACAGTCAAAAGTTTACAACATGTAATAAAAACTGAATTGAAGTCACGCATGCTATCCTCTTGTGGCCTGAGTGGTCTTGTAGGCAGCCAGTGATTTGTAGGCTCCATTAGTTCCCAAACATTCAGTGTGTCTAGCCCTTGGCAGAGTGTCAAGGACAAAGAATAATCAGTCTTCAGATATCGCTTTTGAAATGCTATGCTCTATGCTTCCTTCAGGTGACTCATTCTTTCCACATTGTCAAGATCTACTGATGAAAGCTGACTACTTTAAAAGGCCTCTGACAAGTGAAGTATCCTCAATACACAGAGAAAATTATATTATGCAATCAGTACTCACGGAACATACCATGAGTGATGGATGAGTTAGTGCTTGGCAACATCATGGTGAACTTCTCTTCCAGACTCAAGACAGAGGCCTAGAACAGTTAAAGACATCTTGGACCCAGAAGGAAGATGAACACACTAGGAAGAGACTTGAAGAGATTTTAAAGTGATTTCAGAGTTCCCATAAATCTCTCTGCTGTCTTATGGATGGCGACAATATTCTATCCTTACAGCAAATCTGTGCATTTGAAATAGGATAGACATACTGTAGGAGCATGAAAATGATATGAAAATCGATTGTACTAATGCAGGGCAGCGCTCACAAAGCAATAGCTATTAAGAAGGCATTTCTGTTTTAATACGTTTTTTAATCCTTTATATAAATAATATATGCAGTGTAATAAAACAGTACTAACAAATAGGGATGTAAGATGTTTCTTTTTTTTTTTAATAGCAATGTCTACCTTTGCAGGCAATTTGAGTAAAAAATCTAATGATATTGCTTATAATACATAAACTTGAATACAAATTCAGACGCAACTAAACCTTCTCAAGTAGGAAGGTTTAAATTTCATAGTGTTTTCTTTGTTTTCATAATGTGTGTTTGTTCTTCAACATTTCTGAGCTGAGAATGGCCTTATGGTGTTCTATCAAGAGTGTGTTTTTGCTATTCAGTGTCACATATTTTCTAATTTGTTTTTTTCTCCAACAGTAAAAAGAAAATTAACTGGTGAGTCTCTCTGCTGATAATTCTATGTTACTCTCATCATAGTGTTCAGAACTAAAACATGAAAGGAGATAAGTATGATTAGACATCAATAAGGACCTTGCTGCATAAGGTGGGCTTTAGCGATCTTAAACCTCTGCATGTGAATCCTTTATGGACATCTCAGTTTTCAAATGAATATTCTTTAGTATCTTGAGAATACTCTTTAACATGTCCAGTAGCTCTTCGTTTTTGAACAGGTTTAGGATCGTGCTGCCTAATTGTGAGCAGCTGATCATACAGTTGTCCTCAAAGCTTTGTCTAATGCATATCAGTACCAGTGAATTTATTAAAAAACACGTACAGGGAAAAAAGTAGTACTGCTTGCATTTGCTCAGTCGTAAAAGAATTCAGCCAAGAAATGTGGGGTTTAAAATAACCTTAAGCTCAAAGGGTTTGAACCACATCTCATCAAGATCACTGAGCTGCCAGCCTTTTCCTTTTGCAAATAGGATGCTGTTTTGGCAGGAATGCATATCATGAGGCCAGAGGAAAAAGTATGCAAAAGGTAGCACTGTTCTGCTGTCCAAAGGTGAAAGCATTCACCTGGAATGGGGTAGAACTGTGTGCTTTCCTTCTCTTTTTAATATGCCCATTTTAAAATGAATATAAATCCTTTTTAAGATATACAAACTGGGGACATTCAGGCCAGAACACGCAAGGAGCGATGCAAATAGACTCTTACACCGCACTTGCTAATCTGAATGGACAGAGGACCTCAGGTCAAACGTCATTTGCAGACATGCCCTCCAACAGCTTGGACTGCTCTGTTGGCAATCCAGTGACTGTTCTTAGGCATCACTGTGCCAAGATCCCAGCGAAAATACACAGTTCTGTTTATTGCTTTATGTATTTCTGGAGAGCTGTGTTTCCTTGCTCCCTGTCTATAAAATATAACTCTTCTCTCAAGCCCCACTATGCCTGTGCAGTCCATTTAGATTGAAACTCAAACATGTACTTCATATACACCTCCTAGCACTGCAGCATGTACCTGGGGAGGGAATGGAATTTGATACTTCCATAATGCAGATAAGGGAAGAATCCCCTCCCTTCCTTTTTTGTCTACTGGTATATAATTTATACATAAGATCTCTTTCTTTCCAAAAATCACATTTTTTTCCATATGCAGGAACAGAAGAAGCTGTGGGAAGCCCTGGAGAAAGCAAAGGTTTCCATGCATACATCTGAGCATCCTTTAAACCAGGTGAAGCAACACCCAAGAAACAAAATGTTTTCTCACAAGCACCTGATCAGTAAATAAACATATGTGAGCTGTTGTTGTTTTTGTGTGGTTGCACAGTATATGTTTGCAAATGCACAGTATATGTTTGCAAATGCAGGACTAAACCATATGTCAACATTTGCCTTAATGTACTCCTGGAGGCTACTTTAGCAGGAATCAGTCAAATAACTTCAAAACAGCTATAAATACATGCACCTCCCATTACATTGCACACAGCTATATGCACAGTGGTTGCCTGGTGCGTTGGGCTTAATTTACATATCTTGCCTTTTGCAAGCTGAACATAATTTGGTACACTGTTTAAAGTTTATTATTCCAGCATCATTTGATGTTCTAATTTATTTTGTGTTCTAACATTTAATTCACTACTAATCTTTTACAGAGTTGAGTAAGGATCATGGCTGCCTCGTTTCTGAAGACTTCTATAACGAAGTTGGGTGCCAGCTTATTTTAACAGGAAGTTAGAGCTGCAGTTCATTACAGAACAGTGAGCTCCAGCTATATTGAATTACTGCCAGGAAATATTTACAGGCTACAGTCATAGACTTTACCCTTCAATCAATGACGGTCTAAAGGAACACTTCCTGAAGTTTTTTAATTCATCCTGCTAGCTTGACAAGTGGGTGTAAGCTAATTCTGCCAGCTCCAGTACCTTCTTGAGTGCTGCTTTGAGGCCAACAAAACATCCAAATATTTTTTGTGAATAAACCACTCATCAAAACATATCAGAACAGAAGTTTTCAAACATAGCAAAGCAATTGGTATAGTCATTTTAGAGTTAATTAGAAGCAGAATGGTACTTTATTCAAGCATCCTAGACCAAAGGCCATCTGCATAACAATATAACATCTCATATACCCTCCTTATAACTCTACAGAGATATAAGTATTAATGACTCTCCTTTCGCTGCTTCTGTGAAATAGAAGGGGAACAATTCAATAAATATGCATAAAATGTAGGAAAATTCGCAGTCAATAGAATATGTTTTTACTTTCTGTTCTATATATCTGTTTGCTGACCTCCGCTTTATTTCGTCCTAACCTCCTCTCATCATTTTGGATGTCACAATTACTGGTTCTGCTGAAGAATCATACTAACAAAACAAAGGACCAGAGCCCCAGTGAACTAACACCTTTGTAAGCAAGAACAAAAGTGCATACTTGTCTGTTTCTTATTTTGTTACATGCCATGGCTTTTTCTTAGGCATAAATTGTCTTGGACTTCAGGGAGTAAGAGTATCCTATATTTTGCTCTGTATCTGGCAAGTAAACAAGAAAAAAAAATACTATATGCTTGTTTATTTCTTTACTGGTGCTGGCTAATGGGTGGAGCTCCAGCTCTCTGGGTGGCAGGGGAGGAGGTGTAAGTGGCAGAAAGCTGCTGCTTATGTCTGCCAACAGTAAATTACCGTCCCCTTGCTCTCCAGTCACTACAGTAACTGGGCAAAAGAAAATGAGCCACCGTTTCTTCCTTTAGCTGCCTGTGGAGTTGTATAGCAGTGGTGTAACTTCATTATGGTTTGTCTGTATGAGACAAACTCCAGCTCACACTGCCAGGGGAAGTTTTAGTCAGAGGCAGGCCATGGTGAAGGTACAACACGCACCATGACAGTGTCCCATGGTTCCACATATTGTTAAAGACATTTAAGAGCAAGATGGCTAGGAAAGTTGGGTGAGGTTTAGTATAAATGTCATAGTGGTACTTGCTCAAAGCCATCCTGTAGATTGAATGTGTCATTATTTGTACCATTATTGCAGCGAACAATTTGCTAGAGTGGGAAATGTAGCAATTTACACTTGGGAAGTTTCTTACTGTGTGGACTAAGGCACCCTGACATTATAAAGTAAGCCCTTGAATTAGTTGCCCCAATTTTATTTTTATTTATTTCCGAAAGCATTGACTGCTATAACTTCAAAAGACAAATCCAATAATGAAGTAATAAATCATATAGAAGAATTTTGCCTTTTAAAAAGAGCACATTAAATCCTGCTAGATGACCAAACTAAACATCACAGATGGTGAAGTACAGAAAAAATAACAGATATTTTGGCTATTGTTTATTTAACCAGAGTAGTTTAGAGATCCTTGGCATTGAAAAAAAAACCAAACATATAAAGCTGTAATAGCAAAGGTCTAAGATGTTAGAAGAAAACATTACTGTTCAGACAGGGAAAAAAAAGTCACAGATTGCTTTCCATATCCATAGCCAGAATTCACTTCTAAAAATCAAGTAATTTTTCTTCTTAATCAAATATATTAAAAAACTTTTCTTTAGTGTAACAGTCGAAAGGTTAATTGTCTCCACCTACTTGGTATAACAGCTCTAGTACCATAAGTATTATATAGGAGATGAGCAATAGAAACATTTCTAATACTCTTGGCACCACAGAGCTAAGTATTGCCCCAAGCCAATACTCTGTGCCTCCTGCTCTGAAACTTGTACCATCATTTTTCTTGATATTTAGGCAAGTAAAACCACAAATTTTGTGTACACTCTGTGGAGAGCTTTAAGTGCTCCTAAGGGCATGAAGAGGGGAAATTCTGTTTACATAAATTATCAATTTACCTCTCTATTGAAAACACAGGGAACTGGTGGGTGGTAATTAGTATTAGTCCACTTCGGACTTACCCCATCTAGTGCTTTACATTAAGTGTTATAGTTCAATAATAGCGGAATATTTGTAGAAAACAGGCTTAACTGGTTCTAAAACCTCTCTCTAGGGAACATTTTACATTTTCTTTAAAATAAAGTGTATTAGTATTCTGTGGGCATATTGCTGTACTATAGCCTTCAAACCATCAGGCAAGAAACACATACTACCTGTAATGTATCACTGGAGACGAAAGGATTTGTCATCTTAATCAAATGCAAATTTTCTAGACTGTGGTGGACTTTGGGAAAGTGTAGGTGATTCTGCACCCAAACACGGATGTCAAAGGACTGTAGATGGGAGACAGGTGATTCTCAACTTGTATTGACTCCTGTGGTTAAGCACAAAAGGAGATAGCAGCCTTGGAGAGAGTTCTATCATTACAGAAACCTAGAGATATGCGGGGCTACAAGGAAGCAAATATTTTTTTTGTATTCCCACCCCCCCCTCCCGAAGAAGAGGTGTATCATATAAGCTGGTTCCCATCCCACAGTCTTTAATTTATAAATTCTTTTCAGATACATTTGAAAATATTATCAATCCTGGTCACTGAAACAAAATCTAATGAAACAGTGGAGAACTGGAAATCAGACCTGAAACAAAGGTCTCAGCTAGGATAAACAGTAAAGCTAAAGTAAACCTATATACTTTCTAGCAACAGAGCTATTAAAACTCCAAAGCTAAATATATGTAGGTTTCACAAAAGTTTCCATACATTGTGATTTACAACCAACTTGTACTTTATTTTGATAAGTGACAAAGTTTAAATTTTCAGGCAATTATTCTAAACTAAAAAAACCCTTGATCTTATCATCAAGCCATTCATTTTTTGTTCTGCACATCCTGTACGTTGTTCCAAACTTACAATTTTACTTGAAACAGAGTTTAATTTAAACTCAGATGTGTCAAAATCTACCTTGACTACTTTAATTTAGACTGAAACATGTCAAATACTACCTTGTGGAGTTTTGCTGTGGAGAAAATCATCTTCCTAGAGTCACTGGAAAGAGAAGATGTTAAAGAACTGAAGTTGGAGTTCATCACTGCTGGTTCAGAGGCAGATTTGTGCAGTTGTAACTCATCCTTGTGATCATTTCCTTTCATCAGTATTTCTACTAATAATTCCTAGGAGTATGTCCTGCTTATCAGAAATACTGCACAGTCTAGCTACTAGTAGCGGAAAAGAAGGCAAGTTTAGCATCCATGCCATAAGAGTTGCCCCATTAAGTCCTGGAGATTTCTTGCTTAATAAGCTGTAACCCAATGTAAACTAGGAATTTCTGGTCCTCTAAGGGTGCATTTATCCTATTTGTCAAATGTAAATTCAGGTCAATTAGATCAGATCATTTTTGGATGACATCCAATCTTACTATCTATCTACACTTGGTGCAGGCCAATTCACGATGAAGTTCAGATTTAAGGAAACTTTTATGGTGTTTATGTATGGATGGAGGGTACCTGAGATAACACAGTCATAGTCTGGATTCAGACACAGACATAACTACACTACAAGGTCAACTATTTGGATTGATTGTTAGTAGTCCTGCTGCCACAGTCCTTCTCATCCACCCTGGAAATTTTGTTGCACATCCAGAGTGTCCTTCTCCAAAAGACATTGATGCAACCAGAAGATGGGGGTCTTATAGACATTTACAGTATTCTGAAAGCAGCAGATGAAGACATGATGGTCTACAGCTGACAGTATGGATACCAAAGTAGCTGAACTGAAGTCACACAAGTCCAAAAACACAGGTAGATTGTGATCACTCCACAGTAAAACTAAGCTTTCTTAAAGGAATATTTTAAGATTAACATTTTCTTTGATTTTGCGTGGCGTGGATTGATTGTTGAAAGATGAATAAAGCTAGTAACCATATATTTGCAAAAAGATTTCAATTGTCAAAATACATTTTGGGTGTTTAGGCATAATTTAAAAAAAATAATAATTGTTGCAGGAATTTTCATTTGAATGTGAAAGTTATTCTCAATATGACAAAGAGAAAAAGTCCTTGGCAATCCCAGTAAAACTAACAGTAAAAGGTTTATACATGCCATCTCCATTTCAGTCTTATGTTGACAACAAAAATAATTTGCCATTCATGTGTCAAAAGAGTAAGAAATTGCTATGAGAAAACAGTCTCTGTAAGAGACACCGATACAAGAATAAAATTTTCTGTAGAAAACAAATGTTCCTTTCCATTGGACTTAATGGCAGGAAATTCTCAATCTGTATAGTCATGAATCAGAGCTGGTCAGGAGAAGAAATAAAATTATTTCATCTACTCTCTGGAAACTATAAAAATAAGCTCATACATACATAGATGAATGACAGCAGAGTCTTTGTTTTCTTGGGCCCTTGTGGACCTTGAAGACAGTGATCCGTTGTTGCTTTGTTGAGGTGGTTTTCAGTGGGTGGAGTTCCTGCTCCTCCCAAGGGTCTTCTGTGTATTAGGAGGTTTGAGATGCATGAAATCAGTTCTTAGTCATTTCAATGAACTGTGGCTGTTGGAAAAGCACATTTTTTTCCCCATTTTCTTTCAAGGATCTCATGGTGTTAGTTCCTTAGTACCCAACAGGAATAAGATTCAGCCATTTCTCAGCACTACTGGGGATTTCTTATTGTATAAGGCTCTCATAGAAATGTATTCAGGTAAAAAAAAAAATCTTTAGCCTTTGTTCCTGTTTCAATTTTTGTATCTCTTCTCAAGTGTATTCACCTCTATTGTCTTGCTCTCTATTCAAATTTAGCCGGGATGAATATCAATCACAACCTTCATTTGTTTATTACTTACTGTTTTACCGCAGTGTGTGTGTCCTACTTCACTGCTATCCTGCTGTAAACCACATGCCTGCATAATTTATTTGTTCATGTCAATGGACCGAAGGAAGAAAATATCACAGGAGAGTATAAAGTAACAAAATTCTTTCCCATGTTTGAGGATTTGAAAAAGCACCCACTTGTGTAAGTCACAGGTAATTCAGAGTCCAAATCCCACCACCCTTCACTGTGATTCTAAGTATTTCTAAGTACAAAAGGGTCAGATTTACAAAGGTATTTAGAGTCTTTAAGTTTTGTGTAGGTGCTTGGTAGGATTTTCTGAAAGTGTCTTGCTGGTTCACTCTCTTTGAAATTAATGTCATTGAAATCAATAAAAGTTAAGTTCACTGACATTTCTGAAGGGGAAAAATAGAGTGAGGTATCTGCATATTTAAACACCTCACCTTTCTGAGGCACATTTGAAAACCTTACTAAGAAGCCAGGTCATTTACATGCTTTTGAAAATGTTAACTTAGTTCACTAGTTCAGATCCATTTCAGGTGATCGGTGAGCAGCTGGTGTTTTGACTGTATACTGGCCTTAGTGAAGTGTTGTCATGGTCTCAGAGCATATTAGCAAAAGATTTATTTATTTTTTTTAATCTGAAAGTTCATGATAAGTGATTCCAGAACACTTTGTGAGTTGAGGGTCTGCCATGGCAATTATTAATATCACTTATTCCTCTGAGAAAGAGCTCTCTTTGAAAACTGCTGAAGCTGAAATTTAGATCACTGTATCATCTCCATCCTTCCTGTCTTCTCCTTGCCCAGTGTGATCTACTTTCTACATTTTGATATTTCCTCAAGTCTGCTTTATTTTTGCATGCTCTGGAAATAACAATAAAATATTCTGTGACTGCCTTTCAGTCCAGGTGCCTTATGTGAACATTAAGGCAAGGAAGTAGGGCTGCACCATGCAACATACAGATTCTTAGAAATACGAGGCTTAATTTCTTAATGAATAGTGAAATAGAATAGCAAAAAAGCTGCACTTTGAAAGCATAGCCAAAATTATGTGAAAAGTTTAGTTGCAAAGCAAATCATAAAGGCTTTTGGAACCCTAATTTTCCCTCTGTACTGCTTATCTGTTCATTAGACCTTTTCTGGATATTCACCCACTGGTACACAGATAAGCAGAGGAAACTGGAATTGCTGGCCATCTCTCAGTACTGAACCTTTTCATCACAAACAGAGCTTTTCGTTCACCGAGTTCTGTCAGTCAGCAGTCTTGTTTTTGTACCCAAGAATACAGTGTGTGCTTAGAAAATCATATGATAGAATCATAAACCTACAGGATAAAAAGGCAGTTCCTGTAGTGCAATGAAGGATTGTTCTTTCTCCACACAGAGGAAGAATCCCTCATTTCACAAGTGTTCAGGAGACTTCTATGACTCAAACACGCTTGTTTTTATTTAGGGCTTGAACTGAAAGAAGACAGGGAGAGGAACTTAGTATTTTTTTTTCTCTTCTTCATGTTCAATGGGAGAAATTTTCATTTAAAAGGAGATAGTGATGTACCCCAAGGCAAGAGACTTCCATCTATACCGTCTATCATACAGTAAACCACAAAGGTCTCTACTCGCCCTCCTCTTTTTTTTTTTTTGTCCCCCAACCCAGAATTTGTACTTAATTTTGGATTTTGGTTTCTGCAACAAACAGCAAAAATGAGATTTTTAAAGTTACCAGATTCCAGTTTATTTACATTTTAAATTTGGCAATGTATGCTGATACTGTCCATTGAGATCTTAAGTCATCAGAAAAATTCACAATTATTAGTAATTCTTTCCTGTCAAAAATGACAAAATTTCAAGAATAAAGGATCAAGATCTCTTATTGTCTTAATGTGGGGTAAGAAAGATGAGTTTAAGAAGCAGCCCTCTGTTACTGTCCCAGGTCCTACATTAGCTATCAAAAAACCCTGTAAAATCAGAGTTAGATTCTGATCGCTCTTTAAATATCTGTGACAACTCTATGATGTAGCACCAAAGTCATCTTTCTCCATCTGTTTCACCCCTTTCTTGCATTCCTTCTGCAGTTTGCTGTGCTTTTGTGTCCTTTGGTGTCAATGTGGCTGACTCAGAGTGGAGCTATGGAAGCTAGAGAGAACTCCAGTAATTATTTCTACCCTGAATTTTAGGTCGATTTAATAATGCAAAATATAGGCCTTGATGGTCCTCTGTTTCTACTGAGGTGACTGAAAGAAGAGATTCAGAAACATTCTTTTTCCTCACTGCTTTTATCTCTGAGTAATGTCATATACTTGATACACTGCATTATGTTTGTGCTCCCTGGGTAGCTGAGTCAACAGTGGACATGAGCACTCTCTGTGATCACAGAGGGACTAGGTGGTAAAGCTAACAAAATTTAGTCTGGTAACAGTAACAGTATAGGAGCTGGTTGTATGTCCCACCTGTCAGGGGCAGCAAATAATTTCTAAAATTTACATATAAAATATAATTAATCAGCTGCACAAAAAAAATCAGGAAGTTCTTAAACACTCTGCAAGGCAAGAGGTCTTGGAGTGAATAAATATTTATTAGTGTGGAAACAACACAGAATCTTTACCAGAGAAGAGAATTGCAAAATCCTAGGCAGGAAAACGTCCTTTTTATTACTGTAAAACTGAGACATAATCTGTAAATCCTCTCTAGTCTTTTGATTACAGTAATTAATACTTTGACCCCAAATTCGCCTCTCATATGAATCAAAGCATGTGTATTTTTTTACTTATGTCAGCTGACTCCCTGATATACACCTGAGTAACTGAAGTAAAAATCTCCACACCTTGTTCCAATGTTCTCTCCCTATTACGTTAATCTAGTTTTATTGCTGAATCTGCTAGTTTGTTGCTGTTATTTTTACTGAGGTCGTATGTCCTGTTTATTGTTCACGAAATCAAATGTCTCTGTCACTACTGACTAAGCAGGAATATCACCTACTATCATTCCTTCGTGCTGAACTGTTTAGAAAAACATCATTTTAAAATGGCAGAGTTGTGCAGGTGTGTTAAATTTTATTTTGTTTTTTTCTGGCATATTCCCTGCTCGGATTTTTCTAACCTGTTTTCTTAGCAACAATAAATGACTTCAAAAAAAAAAAAAAAAGAAGGAAACATTGACTCTTCCAGAAGCCTTTTTCTATTAATTGCTGTTCTTTCCTGAGCAGTTGGTGAAACATTCAGTAATCCTTTGTATATCATTATTATTCATTTGTGGAAATATATCATCATACTTAAAGTATACACTGTGTGGGGCTTAATTTTCTGAGAATGATTGGATAGAGTAGAACGAAAGACTTCATCGTTAACATTCACAACCAGAGCTCTGGGAAGATACGCAGCAAAGAAAACAGAAGCATGAAGGCGGTAGACAAAGAGAGAGTTGTGAAGGGGGGGAAAGATTGTTTAATAACTTTAGTTATCATATATCAGCTGCCTTTTTCAGTGCACCCTAACTAAAGTAAGCTGAAAAAGACTGTGGCATGTAACCATTAATAATTATGTCTGAAAAGGTTTGATCATTTTTCAGCAAAATACAATAAAGAGTTTTCACATATGTGTACACATGTTCCAAGGACTGGGCTGAGAAAAGGAAAAATTCTAAATACAAACCACAGTACCAACAACTGAGACTAGCTCCTCAGCTCATTTAAGATAGTAAAACTCCATTGTATGCTGCCCCATACCCATTGAGACGAGGAACTGCAAAAATGAATGAGGGATTAGACGTAGTACCAAGATAGCTTGAAAGATAGGATAAAAAGAAAAACAAAATCAGAAAAGGAAGATTCATTTGGGGAAAAGGCCAGAAATCTAGGATAAGACAAACTCGTGTTGTTTTTTGATTTTTAATAACTTTTTCTGTAGCAGGGAATAACATAGCTCCACACTGTTAGAGAATAATAGAGGAATGTAACATTAAAGTATCTGGCATTTTATGTTTATAAAAGGAAAACACATCCTACAGTGAAGTATCCAGCTAGATTAGCCAGAAGAAAGCTGTCCATTAAATATTTAAATTGTAGTGTGTCCTGTTCAGAGCTGTCACATTGGCTGTTGGGAACTGAACACTCAATTTGTGAATAAGCATTAGCTCCCATGGGAAACGTGGTGCAGGACCTCACTCAGACCTTCTTCGCGACAGTTCTTACTGGCAATTAAGTTGACCTTGGACTCAACCAGTTAAACTCCTTGACTCAGCGTCTCCTACAAGGGAAATGCGCTCCAGGCCCTGACAATGCCCATAAGGCAATGCTCATGAGCACCCATGGCTAAGCCATACAATTCATTTGGGCATCCTTTCACACAGGTTCAGGAACACAGTTTTTAATGCCATGGGGTTTGTCTATCTTGCCTTGTCCACACCAGTCCACAAACCAGCTCTGAGGGAAGACAAAATAACTAGAAACAAAGCTGACAGTACAATGAAGCAATAAGAGGTACTGCATTGCCACAGGACGTGGCAGCACCACATTAAGCTGTGCTACATAGAAGTTTATTTGCAAGCAGAAATCAGCAGTTCTAGGCATTAGATTTTACAGCTGTAAAGGATAGGTCCATCACACGCAGTCATCCAGTCTGGGTGGACAATTCAGCTAAATTTCAATGGCATAAGATGTTAAGATCTAGGCATGCGCCAGCCCCCTCACAGACCCATGTTTCATACTAAACACAAACACTCCTACATGGGCATGTTACAACATGATCTAATGTGTAAGCCCTGGGAAGCCAGCTTTCCAGTCTGAGCTAGGACATACACAAATCACCCCAGAGTTGTACCCTGACTCCAGAAGAAATCAGTCCCATCCTGAGCTTCAGTCCTAGAAAGCCCAGCTCTGACACATTTCACTTACAATGTTCATATTATAATTAGTAAAAATTAAATGATTTTTATAATCTTAGCACAGCTTGTGTTTAATTAGAAACTTGAGACTTTCTCTGGATTCACAAGAGTTACTCTTGATCATGACCACTACTGGCATGAGATATTGTGATTCTTCAACTTGAATCTTCAACTTTTACCTGCTCCAAGTGTATCTTTGGAGAGTTTATCAGCTTACTGGTCCTCTGCTACTCTAATGTTTGAAGAATAAAATTCCCAGTACACAGAAATAAACTTACTAGCTGGCATCAGCGTAGTTTTTCACAGTGGCTGGTAGACGGTAAAGGTTCATAAACTTCAAAATCTTTCCAAGCTACTAAATTCTGTGCCTTGTCAAATATTCACAAGTAAAAAAACCAACAACAAAAAACAAACAAAAATACCCCCACAAACTTTGGAAAAGGAAAGAAGTTATTACTTTTATTTTTATAGATGTTTATAGATGTTGGAAAGACTGTGAAAAAACACATGAAAAGTCAGCTAACAATGTTTCTTCTGCCAATGAGACAAGAATGGGTCTCAATAATAAGATTCATAGACTTGGTCATTTGGTCATATGTCCAGGAGAGAAGTGAAAGTGCAGAACAGTGCCAAGTTAAAAGCCTATACCTGAGGTCAGAAAATATTGTAGGTTGGGGTTGGGTTGGTTTTTTCTTTTCGTCTCCCTCTCTCTATTTGAGCTACATTGCAAAAACATGCAATGCTCCAGGGACAGATCTGTGTGAGTGGGTTGAGGCATCCATTCTTTTTGTTTGTTTGCTTGTTTCTTGCCTCCAGTCAGGGACTTGCTGTGGTTGCTGCGATTGTGTGTGTATTTTGAACCTGTAGTTGCCTGTAAAAAATACATTCAAGAAGGTGAAACGTGCTGAGTAAGACAAGGATATGAAAAGAGACAATCAGGAAATCCAAGGTTATTCAGTCGTGATGGCACATCCCAAGATCATGTCAACATTTTTTTCTTAATCACATCACAAATCTGTATTCAAACACTTTGAACCTCTGACTCAGACTGACAATGCAAAACTCTTGTATGTAGTCTTTATTGACTTTAGAGCTGGGGGGGGTAACAGAAGTTACTCTAATTCAAACTCCATTAAGAAAAGTGAAACAAGGAACTCTTTTATAGAGCTTTTAAAGAAACTATATTGCATAACTGCACACAATAATGAAAACTGAAAAAAAGGATTAGCAATCTTAAGTTCCATTTACATACTATTTGCTTTTGTCTTTTTTCCTCAATAAAGGAACAAGATTTATTTTCACTTATTTGTGCATGGGGGTTTGTGTTTGTCTCTCCACCTTTTAACTCGTCAGCTGATGTTGAGCCAAATTCAACAGATGAATTGAAGTCTCAGGGGTGGTTGTTAAGTTCCTACAGTTTATATGACAATAGGCAGCTGGAAAGAGGAGTCTAAGTCCTGAGGTAAGTGCAGTACTCATAGATGTAAAAGACTTCAGATAGGATAAAGCCACTGACAAGGTCCCAGTTGGTAAATCTCCAGGTGAAGACCATGTGTCAGGAGGTGCCAGCAATCCCAGGAGAAACAGAGAAACTGGTCCCCAACTTATATGGCTCACTGCCTCATGTACAAGGATCTGGCCATCGTGCCAGTCTCCTGGGTGCCTTGCCATGTCACTGGGCACAGCAATATTGCAAAAATCTCCATGCTAATGAAGGCATAAACCAGAAAATAGAAACCTTTAGCAGCACTAAGAAAGTTCAAATTCACTGCCCTGTTGGCTGTCTCTGCTATAGAGGGAGTCTCACTGTACAGTGCCTGGACATTCCAGCTAAAGGCATTACAATAAGGGGTTAAAATCACTTTATGGCATCTTATGGAACTCTTCCTTTAAATAAAACCTTTATTTTGAAGGATAACATTTTCACAGGCATTAACAGTTGTTTTTTGTTTGGATTTTCATAAATGAATTACTGCCACATTGTCAGCTTTTCCAGTTTTAATACAGCTCTAATAATTCTGGTTGTAACGGCTATTACACACAAGCAATTGCACAACAAAATTAACTCAGTTGTAATTTAAAACAATAAAGTGAATGTTTAACTCTTGCAGTCTGAAGAAAATTTTGAAAATTGTATCCAAATTGAATAATTTTTTAATGTATATGGGGATACACAGACAGCAACTAGAATATTTAAAATTACATGGAATTATTATATAGATACACAGTTATGCCAATCAAAATATACAGATATCCATTGAAATTACATTATACCAACGCAGTATAATTGTATTCTGGGGGGTGCCTGATGATTTAGTATTGACAATATTTTTATCAATACAAACAACATTTCCTTTGCTAAAATGCTGTTCCAAAACGGCAGCTGGTTTAGATTGACCTCCCTTTATTGATTTACATCTAACAAGAACCAGCCCAGTATTTTAAAATGTTTGCTTCTAACTTAAGGCACTTTTAGTAATATAAATTGATTACTCATGACTATACAACCAATTGACTCATTCTGTATTTTATATTAATCCACTATTTGTAGCCTGCCAATGAAGTTCATAAACATCCTTCTCATAGTCCATTAATATTGACTCTCAGATTTAATGAGTTCATTACAATAACCATTACTGTATTATTAAAATGCAGAAGGAAATGTAAGCCTGTTTCATGCAAATAAAGAATGATATAATTAATCAAATGATACTTTTATTATTAACATTATCATCATCTTCCAGCATTTAATAGCCCTATTTTATGTTTCAAGATAGCTTTATGCTAGGCACTGTACAAACCCAAGCAGTGTGTAAGCAAGATATAAGCAAGCAACAGGACACGAGTTAGATAGAAGAAATTAAGAATACACCGAGACGTTACAGATTAGTGAGGAAGACATTTATGTCAGCCCAACAAAACCTAACCAATATACTCACTTTTATTTTTTTATTTTCTTTTAAGGCTTATTAAGTAAGGAAGACCACTTTAACCGAAGTGCCTAGTAATAACTGGTAAAAAAAGGGTAGCTGAAACTCTAATCCACATTCCCAGGATCAGTTTTACATTAGTCATTTAGTCACATGCCCTTTTGTAATCTTTCTTTTTGGTTCTGAATGCCCAGCTCTTCAACAGCAGTGTGCAGCTGTCCCTCTTTCTACCATAACCCAGCATAAAGCCTGTGCTGAGAGAGACATGGGAAGGGGAGGGTTTTGTTGAGTACGTAGAAAACAGATTTCTTTCCAATATCCACTTGTGATTTCTCCTATGGTGGCTGTTTTAAAAGAAATGTGTACTCGTTTCTCGGTTCCTTAAGAGAAAATGTGGAAATGTTCAAGTAGAAATTTTGGTTCAGTAAGTCCAGATCTGGCACCAAAACACATACTGACACTGAAGAGTCATATAGCATCAAAACGATGGAAGGGAGCGGTTTTGGACATCTGCCCTCTCAGCATTCCACCTTGGCTAGCTCTGCACGGCTGGCTTGGGTCCTGTTCTTTCCCAGTACCTGGGCAATGTATCCAGGTTTCTGGAGACCCCTGCAGCTGCATTTATACTCCAGCACTAAACATGCCTAAGAGACCCTCTCCGACCCTGAGGCCAGTTGGCAAGGAACAGCCTGCAGCCACACTATTTCCTCCAGATCATAGTGACTATACAGTGAATAGGGAAAGTCCCAACTCCCCATTAAGTCATCAGATATATAAATGGTTTGGCCTCCCAAACTTGACACAGACAATGACTGTGTCAGGGATAGTTGTAATGATTTAGCAATATAGATGCTGAGCTTCCAATACTCAGCAAAATTCCCAAGCAGCGTTTACTTCACCACTGCATATGCACTCTGTAAGGCACCTAAACCACATCTTTCAAGTCCCTTACTTTTAAATACTTACATCTGTGGACAGATCAAGCCCTCTAGTTGCTGTAATTACCAAATGTTCCTTATTCTTCACCTCAGTTTAAAATATGCTACTGCTGCATTTCATTTGGGGAAGTCAAACCATTCTTAATTAATAACATATAAGCTATTTACATGGCTTATCAAGGAAGGGCCTGATCCTGCAGATAAAATTGTAATAGGGTATCTCACAGTAAAGTACCTTTGCTGCCAACTAAATTGAGTACCACTTGATGGGATTGCATCTCCCTATGCGAAGAATGGATTTGGTTAATAGTCTGTGAAGAAAAACTCTGTCCTCTGAGCCAAAGAAAAGCATCTCTCAGGTTCACCAGGAGCTGTGCTAAGCCCTTCTTGCCTAGGAATCATTAATTTCTTACCTCCATGAACGGTGTTCAAGAGAAGCACTAGTAAATGCAAAAGAAAATTTTTTACTGTGAGAGCCCAAATCATGAAGTCTGTCCCATCATTTAGTTTTTGTTCCTGTATAGGTAAAACTAAGTAGCTAAGATGAGTTTGTGGCTGAAAGCCGATTAACTCTGTGGCTTCAAAAAAACGACTACAGGAACATTTCCACAACACTTAGGGCAGGAATCTGTCACAGAGCCCTCTGCAAGAAATGAATCGAAATGAAATGAATTGTCGTATTTCTGCTGATGTCATAGGACAATGATTTGTCTGAAGACCTGTCTCATGGAGTGTCAAAGATAATAAAAGTTTTCTGCAGCATTTATGTGTTTGCTCGGTTGCTCAATAGTTTGTCACACACTGCTTCAAAGGCACACATGCACAACGACTGTAAAATATGTGTTTGAGTTCTAATGGTGCAGGTGGATGTCACAGTCCTAGCTGTGCTGGGCAATCTAAAACTATGGAAAATTAATCAGTACTAAAACTTTTGCGATTACTTTATTTTCTCTGCTTCAGATGACACCAACTGCAGTAAGATCTATGCAGTTTCCCACTGACAGATACGTTGTGAACTCCTGTACCTCTGCAAGGAGCACGAACTTTAGCCACTGTCAATTCATTTTCAGTGTCAGGCTGTTTCCTTCCACATCTTTCTTGCCTTTTTAGGCAAACTCTCATAGAAGTGATATCTATACTGTGAAATAAGGAACTGCTTTGTGGCTTCTGAACCTGAGTATAATCTGTAGCTACTCCCCAAAATCATATCAAGGAAGTAAGATCCAAAAATATTTTTTACTAAAGTGACCTTAGTTTTCAGCCACTGTGGGGGGCCCAGTTTTGCTTTTACCACGCACTGGTATAAATGGCCCTCAGGTGCACTTCAGCATGCTTAAATGCAATCACAAGGGGCTCTTGGACACTTGGCCAAATAGCTCCTGCTTTTACAGCATTGCATTGTCCAGAAAGGAGGGCTTGGTGGAACAATAATATATCCAGTTGGTTCAAAGATCAATGTGTTTTTTATTCCTTTTTATGGAGCGATTCATCTGGAGTGCACTCACCAGGTATGTGAAGGACAGCCAGGGGATCAGGCCCAGCCAGCATAGGTTCATGAAAGGCAGGTCCTGCTTGACCAACATGATCTCCTTCTATGACCAAGTGACCCGCCTAGTGGATGAAGATAAGGCTGTGGGCATCATCTACCTGGACTTTAGTAATGCCTTTGACACTGTTCCCCACAGCATCCTCCTGGAGAAACTAGCTGCCCAAGGTTTGGACAGGTGTACTCTTCACTGGATAAAAAACTGGCTGAATGGCCGAGAGCAGAGAGTGGTGGTGAATGGAGTTAAATCCAGCTGGCGGCTGGTCACAAGTGGTGTTCCCCAGGGCTCACTTTTGAGTCCGGTCTTGTTTAACATCATTATCAATGATCTGGATGAGGGGATTGAGTGCTCCCTCAGTAAGTTTGCAGATGACACCAAGCTGGGCAGGAGTGTCGATGTGCTTGAGGGTAGGAAGGCTCTGCAGAGGGATCTGGACAGACTGGATCGATGGGCCGAGGCCAGCTGTATGAGGTTCTACAAGCCCAAATGCCATGTCCTGCACTTTTTTTTAGTCTGGAGAAGGGGAGTCTGAGGGGACACCTTCTTGCTCTCTATAGCTACCTGAAAGGAGGTTGTAGTGAGGCAGGTGTTGGTCTCTTCTCCCAGCTAACTAGAGATAGGATGAGAAGAAATGGCCTCAATTTGCATCAGAGGAGGTTTAGATTAGATATTAGGAAAATTTTCTGTACTGAAAGAGTGGTCAGACATTGGAACAGGCTGCCCAGGGAAGTGGTGGAGTCCCCATCCCTGGAGATGTTCAAAAAATGTGTAGATGTGGCACTTCAGGATATGGTTTAGTAGGAATGGTGGTGTTGGGTTGATGGTTGGACTTGATGATCTTAGAGGTCTTTTGCAACCTATAATCCTATGATTCTATGATTCTATGATATTATTTGACGTAAAACTGATTTTATGTTAGATCAGATCTTTGTCATTCTCACCCCAAAATAAATGGGGACATACGCATTTTTTTGTACCTTGCCATGTAACTGATCAAAATAGCTTTTGGAAATGGATCTAAGCATGGCTGTTGCTATGTTCATTACACACCTCCCGTATAATTCTTTGTACCCCTACCAAATTCAGATTCTGCTCTACATGTTTAAAAAAAAAAAGTTATGAAACGCCCTCTATTAAAGAATCTGGCTCAGATAATCTAGTTAATTTATTTCAAACACTGATGACAGAGAACGTAAACTCTTTGCAACTGCCGGCAAAGATAGAGTAGAAAAATAATGTTTCTGAAGTTATTTAAAATAAAAGTTATTCATAAGGACAGAAGTTCCTGACATCAGTCAGATGTCTTCCACAACTCTGTGTGATACTTTTTTTTTAAGTTATCAGGCGGAATTTGGGAGAAAATGAGGACCCACAGTCTTATTAGTTTATTTATTCTGTAGACTCTTCTATCAACAGGGTTGAAGTACATTTGAGTTCTTTGTATGCACTTTGAGTTTGAGATCTCTTTCTAGCAGAAACAAAAAAAACAAACTATAAAATAAAACAGATATGCCTAGCCTTAATGCAGCCAGCCAGTCACAACCACCTGCTCTGGTCATTGCTAAACATAAGACTGCATATTATTTGAACACTGGAGTTTCTAACCCAGGATGGCATATGACTCTTCATTCCCTAAATATCAACCAGGGGGGAAAAAAATATCTGAATTTTTGGACACTTCAAGACTGACCATAGCAAGATAATTCAGTTTGGGTGACAACAGTTTCAGGTGATGCCTAGTCACCATAAACAAAACTAGTAAACCAATTTGAAATGTGTTAGCTGATCTGCCATTATGGATTTTATCTGTGTCTTCACAAAACGGTTGTCAAACTTGTGAGTAACAGAATGTAAGACTGGATATTGCTAAAAGTTATTCAGCAATACATGACGGATCTGACACAAGACCAAGGAAATTTTTTCACAGAACATACAAAATCCTATGACCCGTATCATCATTCACCTAGGGACAGCTGCAACTTACTCAAAGCAAAAATGAAATCAGCTTGGGGATAGACATATTGGAGTCAAGCAGCAAAAATAAAATATACTGGTAATCTTGGCATTATTTACTGTCCAGTATTTGACTAAAGAAGGGAACTTTTACTCAGTATCAATATGTTCTAAACTGCTATTTAGAATTCTCCTCCTCTAAATTAGTATCAGGTACCTTGTTAATGGGATGCAAGAGGAAAAAGGTAGTACTTTTAAAATATTGCTTTTGTCAATCTCCATATTGTACAAAAAGCACAAATGCTACCAAGGTGAATTATGATGCATACTTCCTTTTCGCTCTTAGCTATTTTTGTTGATCCATATCTGAAAAAAAAAGATAGCAATGATGTTTGCACAGTATAATGCTTTCACAGTAAGGTGGGGGAAAAAAAGCAAGAATAATTCTGTATTTTAATGAAATGATTGTAGGTTGTGATTAGATGACTCCTTTCATCCAGGAAGCCAAAATACACTACAAACATTCACTGATCTGGAACTGATGCGTAACCTATTCAAGTTTGTAAGAATAGTTCAGACAACTCACTGAGCTTTGAATCAGGATCTTAACAGAGAAATCTAAATTAGGATAGTTTATTTTAGAGCCAAAACAATTTCAAAACAAATTCTTTTGTTTTAATGCACTTAGATAGGTATACATAAGCATGTTTATTGCTTGCCTAACTTGCTTGACTTGTTTCTATTAATAACAAAATTGTGTTAAACTACGGTAATAAAACTTTAGACTTCTATGTAGTCTTGTTTAAATGTATTTGTAGAGAAGGGTCTGCCTCACTTGGCTAAATATTTTAAAAATTGTTTTGCTACTCCACCTGCAACTTTTCTGGCATGCAATAATCACACAGACAACAGTATTTCAAATGGTATAATAAATACTTTGCTACAACTGGTATCAGAAGTATATTCCAGTCTATATCATAATGTTAGGTTGACATATGCACCGTTAATATTTCCCATTTAAGTTGTTTTTACTAATAGTATATTCTTTTCAATGTAAGAGCCTTTCTTACTGCACCCACTCTTTAAGTAATTGTTAAATAAGTGAGATGAGCTGTATTCATGAGTTAAAGAAAGACAATAAATTAATAATATATTTTCTGATTAAAGACTGGGATTCACCAGAAACAGTCAGGATAGCTTCTTTAATAGTGTTGCCCAAAGGATCCATTTCCAGGTTTGATGCTCTTAGTTTTGAGAAAACTCAATGTCTTTTTATTTTTCCTCCTAAAATTAAAGTGTTGCAGTGACATCTGCCATCCTTTTGTGCTTTTCCACATTTTCACCAGTTTGAAAGGCCTGAAAAATAGAATGGAATTCTTTATTTACAGATAAGAACATACTCGCTGCTTGTGATCAATAGTGTTATGTCTAGAGATTCAAGCAGCTCAGTTAGAACCATAACAGGCAGAGTTTATTACTAGTAAATCAATATAAAGTCTCTTAGTCATGCATCTGTTTCAAGAATCTGTATAGTATAATGATTATCATCATAAAGTCCAGTCTTTCTTTTGCTATCTGTTGGTTTTGATCTCATAAAACTGGGAATTGATTTTCCTAAAAATCAATATTATATTTCCACCATGTGGTAGATACACCATTTAGCAACAGCTCCAGGTGCCAGCCCTTGAGTGGGATTGGGAATGAATACATGCTGAGGGAGAAATTGCTCAAAAATTTCAAGATCAACATCTCCAGGCTAAAGAGCTATTTATTTTCTATGCCACGGGTTCAACACAACAGCCTTCCCTAAGCAAACCTGATGTGCATTTCCCATTGATTTTTCTGTTTTCCTCAGCAGATTTAACCATCAGCAAGAAATATCTCTTATTTGTATGCTGGATTTCCACGGATGTGAATAAATCCTGCTCATCTCACGAAAGAAAGTCAAGGAAAACAGAAAGACAGCTGCTGGCTTAAAGAAAAGTTGAAGGGTCATCTACTTTGATAATGACAGTCATACAAAATATCAGACATTCATGCTTTCAGCAATCCTTGTCACGACTTTATTCATTTAGACAGACTTGATACAAGAAGAGATGTAAAGAATCACTTACTTTTGTACAGGTATTAAAGGGCTATAAGCCTTCATTAGATAGACAAAGTCTGATAGCAAATCTGATTGTCTTTAGGCTATCCTGCTCCTCTGAGATCACATCAGTATCTACATCTGTCATAAAGCATGTTTAACAAAAAGAAAAAGTATTGTCTGTTTGGACAGTTCGCTTTGCTTCATTAAGATACTGTTACTGACTTGTAATAGTGATAGGAGATTTTATCATTGTTATCTTAATTTTTCCTCTAATGAGCCAAGATACCAGCTCTTTCATGACACCACCTTTACGAAGATAATTTTAAACAAACCACGCACCAACTCTTTATGTCTCCTAGAGAGAGCCCTTCCAACTCTTGATGTCTTCAGGCAAGTCCCAACAGGGAAGCATAATTGTATTCCCACTAGTTATTTTCTGAGCATGACTGGTGAAGTTTATTCTCAGAGTTAAAAGAAAAGATAAAGACTATTCCCATTATCTGAATTACACAGGGATTTTTCAACACATTTGGAAGTTTTATTTCTTTTTTCCTTTCTTTCCCTCTTTGTTTTTTTTTTTTTTTTGTGTATGTGGGGGGGGTGTTTGTAATATTTTTTCGATAAAAGCTTCATAGTTGTGATGCAATGGAAATAACTTTTAAATAAGCAATTTTTAATACAATTTGAGTATCAAGGCATTATTGTCATATAGAGAATGAAATCAAAGCAGCACAGTGTCTTCCCAGCTTTGCCACTAACAGTTTGCCTGTGGTAACAGATTCTCCTGTGGTCCCCAGCTGCCTTCCAAATAGTCAACATGTATTGCTTCTGCTATATACTTATTTAGCAGATATGAAAGGCTGTCCTGTCACACTGAAATGTTTGAATTGTTTTGACATCAGTCTTCAAGCAGCATTACCTTGTGTATCGCTTTATGATTCTACATGTTTGGGTTGCTATGGAAAGAATGAGCTTTCCTAATAAATCTCTTTTTATGGGCAGTAAATTCAAACATGATCAAGTTTCTGAGGATGCAAAAGCTTCACTGGAAAAGATCTCATTCTCCATGCTTTTGGCCATTATGTCATGGCCCATTAACATCTTCACTGCACAGCTTTATAGTTAGCAGTAAGTTTAATTTGGGATTGCAGTAGTTGGCTAAGATTTCATCAGGACAGAATTGTTCAGATGTAGGCCAGTAGTTACTGTACTCCAAGTTTTAAAATTTCTGTCTTTTGGCAGATTATTTTCTCCTAGTATCCAATGAAATTAAGAATTTTGAAATAGTATTACAATGCATGCTTTTGAATATCTTCTTTTACAGAAGTTATTATTTCAAATGTTCTTTGATAATGTGATAAATTGTACATGAAGGTGAATTGTCATATATTCAGATATTTATGATACCATTGCTCAATAAGAGTGCTTTCATCCAGTTTCTAAAGCAAGTATTTTAAACTACTGTTCCCAATTTAACAAATCACAGATTAAAGCCGGGCCTCACAACTTCATCACTGCCATAAACAGCACACAAATTATTCCTGGTACATGCACACTATTAGTTTCTCAAAAAGGTAAAAAAAAAAAAATATCTTCTAATACCTGACATCATCTTTATTTACAGGAAACCAGCATGTGGCAATCATAAAACGAGAGATTAACTGTTCTTCACCACCTGAACATTTTTCATCAGAATTTTAAACTGGAGTCCCTCAGCGTGCGGCTAGCTGTATTCTCACTTGAGAGGATCAATACATAAGGTTGCTGGGAAGACCATGGAAACGTGTGTTTTATTAATCAGAGTCTGAGTAGCGTAATTCCTTGCACATTAAATTACTTCATTCTAAGCCATTATGAAATGTATATATTTCATGTAGCTGTCTATACTTGCAGAAGTTAAGGCTAATTTTTTATTTCTGTTATTCTGTCCATTGCAGATCATGCATCTCAAGTAACGGTAATGCACTTTTACAGTTACTATGTTCAAACATAAGACAGGTAAATTTCCTAAAGAAGAAAAAATATGATTTACATTTTTGTTTGTTTGTCTGTTCATTTCCATTTGCTAAATGGAAATTGCTCATACAGTTAGTTTCAATCAGTTTTGAGCTCTGATTTTCTCTCAATTAAAAATGAAATTGCTTCTGCATCTTTTTTTGTGATTTCTTAGTCATTTATCTCAGCAATCTAATGGCTGAATAAGTTAAATGTGAATTTCAAATGCAGAGTGTCTCAGATAATTCTTTTGTATGATTCTAATAGCCTAGCAGCTGTGATAAAAACCTGCATAATTTATAAAATACTCGTGTATATTTTCTTCCCACTGTATAATGATCATAAGCATAACAAGTTTGGGTTTTTTTTGTTCCAGAGGGTCTAAGCCAATGTAACTAAATGGCGATACCTTTCTGTCATGAAGATCTGACAAATTTTTCATGCTGTCTAAAGCTGCCCATAATGCTTCAATTTTTCCATCTTCACAAACATATGAAACTCACCAAATCTCACAGAAAATTACCCAGGACATAACAGTAGGCATCATATAAGAATAGAAGCATGCTTGATAGACATACAAATTTATTTTAGAAAGTTAGGAAATAATTTTTTGAACAAACTTAATGAGCTGTTGTCTATCATATATGTATATACGTATACCATGTCTACAGTGAAAATCTGTGAAATTTGTGGGTGAGATGTCAGTTCAAGATCACAAAGTCAACAATATTTGTCCACAGTAAAAAAAAAAAAACTCATAAAGAGAAAAAATGATTATGTTTCTCTTAAAATTTTTGTTGACTATAGTGAAAAATCACTGTATTACATACAGTAAAAATCAGAGGTTTTCTTTCCCCTTTCATTCCATTTGCTAAATCATATTATCTTTCCATCAAACGGAATATGTGAGGAACTTTATAAGAGTCAGCATAGAATATTTTCTCTGCAGAATACGACAGGAAGGCTCTAATAATCTAAGCAGATGTGTCATTATCAATTCAATTTTATAGTTCTTTATAAGTAATTTCTACCAAGCCCTCTCAAGTCCATTTATAATTCCATAATGACTTTACCCTTATCATTTCCTATGTAGGTCTTTCAATAACAGAAGAGAGAAATTTATAAAAATTTTCTTAATCTAAGTCACAGTCCAGGTTCATCACAAAAATAGACTAGTGGTAGTGACTGTTCAACAAATACAATAGCACACATGTCTGCAATCTTCATCTAATGACATGAGCACTTGGCTGGAAGGGTTGGACAAAGGTGTGTAAGAAGAGATGTGCAGAAAAGACTTTGCCCTTGTAACACTGACTGCTGCAAAAACTGTGTGCATTTTAAAGAAATACTTACACAGTGGAATTCATAATGGCTTGGTACGATGCCAGTGAATGCAATGGACAGAGAGAAGTAAGACCTGTGATTCGCAACAGCTAACAGGCTGACTGTCCTGGATTTGGCCAGAACAGGATTAATTTTCACCAGCAGCCAGGAGGGGACACAGCCAGGTGGGCTGACCCAAACTGGCCAAACGGAACCGGGTGTTAGATACCATGTGTCATCGTGTTCGGTTCCGGGTGGGGGAGCTGGCTGGAGGGAAGGGAGTCGTGGCTCAGGAGTGCGCTGGGCACCAGGCGGTGAGAGTTGCTCTGTGCATTTTCGCTATTTATTTTGTATATTTTCCTTATCAGTATTGTTGTTGTTACAGTTTGCTTTGTTTGCTGTTCTGTTAAACTGCCCTTATCCCGACCCACAAGCTTTTGCCATTTTCTTTCCCTTCTCCTCCCCACCCCGGCGGTGAGAGGGGTGACAGAGCGACCATGTGGCCCTTTGTTGCCAGCCACGGCCGAACTGCAACACTGAGAAGGAAACCAAAGCTAATTAAAAAAAATCACTGCAGACAAGAACATAGTTATGATTCTGACATCTTTCAGATTATAAATATCTTAGTCTGGTAGTATAGAAAAACACTTCTTTTCTTGCGGGATTGACATTCCCAAGAACTTTCTCCCTCCAAAGTTTGGCTCCTTGGTCCTTTCCTTAGAAAGAAAATGAATGGAAAAATCTTTATAGAATGAGGTGCTGCTTCCTTTCTTCTGCACAACCTCTCGGCAAGTAAAGCACTCCACTCATCCTGGGCACGGGAACAGCACCTGCCCAACCCATATCTGCCCAAGCAGATTTGACTATACACCTCTCATGTTCCAGAACACTCTCCCAGTTCCACCACCATGAAGTATTCAGGGATGGGAGGCAGTAAATTACATATTTCTCCCTTTTTTACGCTGCTCTATCTGAGACACGTCAGTAAACGTTCTTCGATACAGAGAAAAATGAGAATTGATTAGTATGACTCTGTGAGCTATGAAAATAATGGCAAACCTTTTTGCTATGGAGTGCCAGGCATATTTTAAAAGAGAATCTTATTGATGCCAGACCAAATGTCTGCTGAAATTAAATTTGGCACTCTGAATTTAATGTAAAGCACTCACTTCGAAGAAGCCTGAAACCGAGAACCCCTCCCTTCCAGTGAATCCCTTGTTGCTTGACTGAAGACTTATTATTTCTCTCTTTGTAAACAGAAGTACATGGCAACAATCACAATTTATTGCACTTGCTGATCAGTTGAAGAACTGAAATTTGCCACACATTTTATTCTTTTTTTTTTTTTTATTCTATCACTTTCTCTTTTTCCCTCTCATTTAAGAAATGAGAAATTCTATTTTGACATGAGAGAGAATGTGTTAATAAATCATTAACAGAAGCACTGGAATTCCAGGAAGGTAAATCAGCTGAAAATCCCATTTAGGTTTTTTTTTTCTCATATATTTATGAGGTGGATTTTTTTGCCATGAAACTGTACACCTTGACTGTACACCTATGTAAGCCAATGGATGTCAACCAACAACTCATGTTATGTCTTGATTGACTCCAAGAAGTTGAATATCCTTTTTTTTTTTCCTAGGAAAATAATGAACAGTCCTGGCATCATCTTTAGCTATTAACATCCCTTAATTTTTTGACCATTCACAAGTAAGGAAGTTCATAAAACATACTTTGAAAAATAAACATCAGACCAAGGCTCCATTCCATATGTTTTTACTCATTACCATTCAGTTTTCATATTTATTTTGAAGGGGGCCATAGAGTGTCCAGTGTGTGGATAAGTGACAATATTGTAATGACACTGCTTGAAAGAAGAAGTAAGATGTAAGACAGTCTCAAGGCTCACAGGTGTAAATTATTCAATAATAAGGTGAAACAAGAAAAGATGAGAGGATTTCACTTTCTTTAAAATTCTAAGTCTTTCAGTACACTGGCCCTGGGCAATTCTTTCAAAGCTAGAGAGAGGAGATTGGTTTTGCAAAAGAAGGCCCAAGGACAAACTTTAAGTGTGGTTCTGTCAGAGACAAGAAGGTGCTGTTTAAGCCACTGGCTGAAGATTTCTGACACTGTAAACCACCAAATCACATAATTAAATGCATTAGTGGAATAAGATCTATCTTAAACTAGCTTTCTTCCCACACAATATCTATTGAAAAGACAGGAATGATGATTTCCAGGTTAAATGCAATAAAGACCTGAATATGTCTGTTGGCCACTGTGCCAGTGTAGTGCCTGAGCTACAATAATTCTTCTTCATCCTCTATGACTACCCCTCTCCTAAATGCATTTACAAACATTTCCATTTGGCTAGATGGCTTTTCAAGTTCTTTTGTAACAACATGACAAATTTTCTTTCTCCATAATTAACAAGGCAGTCTTTTTTCTAAGCTCATGACTTTAAACTTCATTCTATTGCATCGCTGCTGAGGTCTCAGAGTTGCCTAATTCTCCTTATAATGTATCTGCAATGACACTACCTTTGAACTGTGTGTTTTTAACCCACATCAACAGTATTCCTTAGATAGACCCAGGGTTATTAAAAAGAATTAAACAATATCAGTTATGAGACAGATAATAAGGAATCAACTAGGGTGCTCCTTTCATCTTAGTAGTTCATTTTATACCACAAGTCCTTACTGTTTCCATTTAAAATTAAGAACTCGTCTTACAATTCTTCTCCAAATTCTTACAAACTCCAGGTTAAGCAGGCACTTCCCTTGTTACCAGATCACGTATTTCAGGCAGCTGCTGGTCCAGAAAATAATCTATCATTTCTTTTTTAAGAAAAAATAATCACATTAGTCCTATGTAATCTGTAATAGGTAAATATGTATTTTTGTCTACTTCTGAATGTTTATTTATACTTTTACTCAAAATTCTATCCAAACCAATGTCAGTCTAAGTGTCATTATCTGTCCAGATAACTTTTTGCAGATAGCATTTTAAAACATAGTGTATATTTATTTTCCTGTCATACAGTGCGCCCCTCTATTTTGATATGTTTATTACTAAATTTACAGTTCCATGTATTCCATCAGGATGTTGGGATGACCTTGAGTTTGAACACAAAGGTCTTCAAGTTTGGCTTCCACTTTGGGTGTTACAGTTCTGTTTTTCATATCATCCAACCCATTAGATAGGCTTTCTTTACCCTATTCTCAACTTCATCAGCGTTACTGAACTAGAATTTGTTGAGGTTTTGTGTTACTAACTTTAATCCTGATCACATTCTTGTTCCACAGCACTGCCACCACTCATATCTGTGCTCTTTGATCATTTGTATGCCGAAAGAAATTTTTACAAAATGCCAGCTTATATCAAAAATATCATTGAAAAACTTTGGACAACCAATTTTCATTTGTTTTAGTGGAGAATATATACCACAATCCATTTGATAATTTAAAAAATCTCGTTACTCTCCTTACTCAGTTTTCCTATTAGTTACAAGGTCTTTATCTGGGGTGCCAAAGTAGTTTGAAATAGTAGATTCTGTCACACAGACCACGTTTTCTTTCTTTTTTCTTTTTTTTGAGTT
This sequence comes from Opisthocomus hoazin, assembly GCF_030867145.1. NCBI lineage: Eukaryota > Metazoa > Chordata > Aves > Opisthocomiformes > Opisthocomidae > Opisthocomus > Opisthocomus hoazin. Next base: position 39,078,240 of record NC_134414.1, on the reverse strand, counting down.
TTACTATGTTTAGTTTATTAAATAGTCTTGGAAAATTTAGAGGTTTCAAAAATTTCTATCTTAGCCTTTCTCCTAATTTGAGTCTGGGTTTCAAATACCTTTTTATTTCGTTCTATCCATTCTAACCCTTATATTTCTCATCCCATGTCTGTTTCCTGTCTGATTTTACCTGCTAGATGTAAAAGATATTAACACTGAGAAATTAAAAAGACATGTTCTCAAGTTCAAGACCTGACATACAAATTCTTTATTGAATTTGTTATTTATTATTAAAAATGTATTATAAAATTGAATGAGCAGAGCACATACGCAGGAGTTACCTGGGGGAAGGCATAAGTCATTTTGCGACAGGTTATATGTACTTAATGTAGCTATTCAGTTTCTTATTCATGAAAAAAGGGGTAGATTCTACATTAATTGTGGAATACCTTGTTGATGGCCTTGGTTATTTTAGCAGTTCAAGGCATCTTCAGATGTATTTACCCATATGTCATGTCGACCTGTGCCCATTTTAGAAAGGATTAAAATAGATCACGGAATGCCAACTCTCATAACAAAGCTGTGTCATATTTCATTTTAAAAAGCAGCTTGAGAGGTTCTTACTAATTTTATCTATTCATTATGAAACGAAGTCTAAGAGACTGGATGTTGAGAGAGGTTAGCCATGTCCTCTACAACAAGAATGCTAGCATAAAATAACAGTCAGTTCATACAATATTATTTTCCATCACCCTTTACAACTTTCTATGCATTCAGTAAAGCTGTAGTAAATTTATCAATCTTATTAACTTACCTTTAAAAATGTAGTTTTCTGTTGCCTGAAACTGTGTTAAGCGGTAAGTCCAGCACTGAAGTTAAGACTGAAATAAACATCTATGTGGAAATTGGAATGGATTTACGCTTTTCAGAAAAATGGAGAGGCACAAATGCACCCAGCCCAGTTTTATAACTGAATCGTCATCTCTGCATTAGAAGACATGTTGCTCAAGATTACCTAATTGCTCAAAGGACAGTAATAACCTCTAGAAGGAATCTGCGTGTGAAGGAATTTCTTTGCAGGTGGCTGTTTCAATCCACTGACTGTAGAGTGTCCTTAAGGCAAGTCCGTTCCGTAGTCAAGCATTTGAGTTAACTACGTAAAACTTGATAGGATTAATTAATTAAAGACACCTCAAAAATGTTTTGGTGTTTGGTTTAGTTTTTTTAGTTTGGTTTGGATTTTTTAATGCATGTATTTCTTTATTAGTCTTGGCTGTATTTCTATACAAAGAGTCAAGATTTCTATTGATGAATATTCAGTTGCCAAAAGTAAAAAGGATCCTGAAATTCAGTTTTCCAGAGTCTGCCCAGTATGACAGTGGACAGCCGTCTCAAAGTACAAAACTACATATTTGTTTAAAAAATCACCCCGTCTAATCTGTGCATACTGTGACTCTGCAACCATTTCAGTAACTTACTTGCACTATCAAATCTTTTTTTTTCCTAATCAAACTGTCATTTATGTTGCTAAGACTACTTGATAGTATGCAATAATCTCTAAGAGAGGATGCAGTCCCCATCTGAACTGGGTTTCCATGGGGTGCAACCATACAGCATGTCACATTGTGCAAGAACACACTGGCTGGTGCTAATGATCATGCCCATAACTTTGTTTGGCTATCTTTAGTTGTTACAGTAGCTGAAAATCAGAACTTCCAGACTGTGGCAGTAGAACTGGGTTTCTCTGCTTTTTTAAAAATGAAAGAAAACATCTTTCAGCATTCAACTTCTGTCCTTTAGGAACTTCATTGTTGGAGAAGACGTAGCATAATAAAAAAATGGAGTAACTCCATTCTGTAGTTTCATCAGGAGTACAGAACTGTGACTTGCAAAAATTGCTTATATCTTACCTTGTCTCACCTTAATCTTAGAATTGTAAACAAAATATTACTGAAGAATCTTCAAGGTTTTAACTATAACATGACTAATAACTTTTAAATGTATAGTGAAAAATGAATTGTGCACTTTGCTGACAAAGAAGAGGGAACTCATAAGAAACATTTTCACCTGTATGCTACTAGGAATATTGGTTTTTGTGAGCTTGTGAAAAATTTAATCATCAGACACCATTAGAGCATCATTAATGACTCCTATCTTCTTCCAATGTATTTGAGAAACAAATAAATGCGTGACCCATCAGTATGCTCAAATTAAAACAATCTGCCTGCATTTCTCCTGCCCCTGTTGTGCCTGAATAGTCCAACAGAGTCTATTTACTTCAATCTTTTCAAATTCACCTTTAAGAAAAACCCCTACAAGTCTCATGTTATCAGCCATATGATGGGTTTATCACTCTCCTATACTGTGTTCTCAGGACCAATCTTTGCATCACAGAGAGTGTTCCATGATGTAACACATTACAGTATTTTAGAAATAATATATATTTTGTCCTTTTTTAGTAGCTGTATAATATTTAATGGTAAATATCTTGTTTTCCTTATTACATAGTGATACAATTTTCATCTAACAATATCAGCATTTGGGTTTTGGAAACATGAGCTTTAAAATGTTGTAGTTGGAAAGCAGAAAGAGTGAGAGGGAGAGAGTGGTAGCAACTAAGTGCTATGCCAAAGAACCCCACTCACTGCTCAGTGCTCCTAAATTCAAAATTAGAAGTGTTTCACTGCACCTGAATTACTTTGGCTCAGATAAGTAATTCCAATAGATCGGCTTTAGTGATAATCTTCTAACTTTATATTTCGACTCACTGAAATGTCTGGTTCCTTCAGAACATAATTTTCCAGGCTGAAGAAGTTGTGCTTCAGAGCTGCAGTTAGCTTTAAGGGGAGAGACAGATTAGTGGTATTATACATTATATTCAGTTACTCAAACCTTGAGTCGTTTTTCAAGATTTTGAAATGTTTATATACAAGTTTCATTTTGGGGAATGTGTCATATCACAGTTATTAATGTGAAGAGTGACTGAAAGTTCAAAAATCTTTACAAAAGCAAAGAGATAATGGAGGCAAGCAAATACAAAATTGCAAGTGAATAGAGGCTAGCAAAGAAGCTGGTGATCAAGGCATAGGATGAGCCACAAAGCAGAAAAACTCATATAATGAAAAAAAATTTTAAAATATATTTAAACATCCACCTACCTGAGATGAAAATTAGGACTGTGATATGAAATGCTGGAAAGGTATCACATCTTATGCTGGCACATCATAAACTTTGGGGTTACAGATAAAAGATGCTAAGTTCTGCCAAATGTTGAGTCCCTTTAAAATTTTTGAAAACAATCTGACTAATTCTAAGATTTTCAAAAGCATCTAAGGGACTTAAAGGCCTAAGGGTCATTTTGCTTCAACTAACTTTGACTTCAATCTCATTCTAGGTACACTTCAGGTCTGGTAATCTCCTTAACTAAGTTAGCCATCTGAAAGATGCAGCCTAGCCTACAAGCATCATTGAACTTCCTTCCATAGCCAATGCAGACAGACATATTTGTCCAGAAATGTTATACTGGGTACTTCTTGTTTTATGATAATGTGAGTCACACTCTTCCTCTGTGAATCGTCTGTACCTTTCTCAATGATAACATTTTATACTCTTTCTTCAAAAAAACAAATATTGACATAAGGTGCAGTGCAGAAGAAAAGAAACCCAAGCATTTGTAAATACGAATCAAACTCAATACATCAGCTTATCAGTACTGTCATCACCAGAAAAGTGTTATATAAATTTATGTCCCTGTTTGCGAAGCATTTTCTTGAACCCCAACACTGCCTTCTATCTAGAAAAAAGCAAAATTTCATACTTCAAGGTTCCTCCTGTTGGAACCACCCTCTTCCATAGAGATGACAAATGAAATGTCAGTTCATTAAATAGGGTGTCTAGTTATATTTGTCTTAAATATCACTTCCACTCCATTTGTCTGTCAGTTTTACATAAATTGAAGTCTTAGTTAATGTAAGACCAGAATATATTTCCACATTTTTCCTCAGGGGTCATGGAATGTCAAAAAGCATTAGCACACTTAGTTGACATTGTAAGACATTCCAGGATACTACAGTACCCTTGGGTGAAAAAGGGGAAGAGTATTTTATATAAACAAATGCATGGAGATATCAAACAAAAACAAACAAAAAATACAAACAAAAAAGACAAGAAGGAAGTAGAAGCAAGACAGAAAGATTATTACAAATGCACTAAGCTCTCTGGGAGGAATGGTACTTCAACCAGTAGCAAAGAAAAAACAACTAACAAACAGTTTTCATTCCTTTGCAGACAATGAATGCAGCCCTCTCTGCTATAACACTTAAAAAAAGGGTGAAATGAGAAAGCTTTAAAGATGGACTTGTACAAGGCATTCGACATTGTCCCACATGATGTCCTTGTCTCTAAATTGGAAGGACATGGATTTGACAGATGGACCACTCACTGGGTAAGGAACTGGCTCGATGGATGCACTCAAAGAGTTGCAGTCAATGGATTGATGTCCAGGTGGAGACCAATGACAAGTGGAGTGCCTCAGAGGTCGGTACTGGGGCTGGTGCTCTTTAATATCTTTGTTGGCGACATGGACAGTGGGATTGAGTGCACCCTCAGCAAGTTTGCTGACAACACCAAGCTGTGTGGTGTGATTGATACACTGGAGGGAAGGGAAGCCATTCAGAGGAACCTTGACAGGTTGGAGAGGTGGGCCTGTGTGAACCACAGGAACTTCAACAAGGCCAAGTGCAAGGTCCTGCATGTGGGTCGGGGTAATCCCAAACACAAGTACAAGCTGGGCAGAGAGTGGCTCGAGAGCAGCCCTGAGGAGAAGGACTTGGGGGTTCTGGTGGATGAGAAGCTCAACATGAGCCGGCAATGTGCACTTGCAGCCCAGAAAGCCAGCCGTGTCCTGGGCGGCATCAATAGAAGCGTGGGCAGCAGGTCAAGGGAGGTCATTCTGCCACTCTACTCTGGTCTCGTGAGACCTCACCTGGAGTACTGCATCCAGCTCTGGAGCCCCCAACATAGGAAGGACATGGATGTGTTGGAGTGGGTCCAGAGGAGGGCCACGAAGATGATCAGAGGGCTGGAGTACCTCTCCTACGAGGACAGGCTGAGGCAGTTGGGGCTGTTCAGCCTGGAGAAGAGAAGGCTCCGGGGAAACCTCCTAGCAGCCTTCCAGTACCTGAAGGGGGCCTGGAGGAAGGATGGAGAGGAACTTTTTACAAGAGTGGTAAAACACTGGCGTAGGTTGCCCAGAGAAGCTGTGGATGCCCCCTCCTGGCAGTGTTCAAGGCCAGGTTGGATGGAGTTCTGAGCAAGCTGGTCTGGTGGAAGATGTCCCTGCTCATGTCAGGGGGGTTGGAACTAGATGATCTTTAAGGTCCCTTCCAACCCCTACCATTCTGTGACTCTATGATTCTATAAGTGCAGGGGCTATAATGATCATACCCTGATAACACATTCACAATCAATATGCAAGAGAGCTCTAAGTGAACTAGGTTAGAGTTACCCAGACTCTTGTGTGTGTGCCCATTAGTGGACACAAGAGATACTAAGAGATGGCAGAGAATGCGTAAGAGGGAAGGAGAGTGGGAAAGTCAGTGTAACAATGCTGATAGGCAACTACAGTAGTGGGACATGAACTGCTGAATGCGTTTGGGTGGGGGAGTAGGGAAAAGCGGCATAATTTTCAGTGAGCCACACAGAAAATTAATACTCTTTAAGAAAGTGTAGGTCAAGCTTCTAAAGTCTAATTTAGACCCAAATAACTAGACACTTGTAAAAATTTTGTCTCAGTTTTCTTAGTGTTTGGTTTTGTCTGTTTGTTTGTTTGTTTAATTAGCATGTAAGTAGTTTCATAAAATGAGCTGAGATAAGCACAGCCTATGTTGAGCTCACTGTGAGAAAAACGGTGCTGATTCAACCAACACATGGGAAATAGTATAACAGAAGTCAGGCAGCGAAAGAGAAAGGAAAAAAAAAAAAAAAGGAAAAAGAAAAAGGAACCACCTGGAAAGATTCAGGCATGTATGTAATGTATGCAAACAACAGCTTGAAAGCAGGTGCAAAATGGAAATTCAGAGAACATCTGAGTAGAAGGCTGCCTAGTCCAAATTAATCCTGTTTCACAGCAGATTTCTAGCTGAAGAGCCTATGTATAATTTTTGGGGGTCTCTCTGTAGTCAATAAAGACAGAAAGAGAAAAGAAAATGCCTAGAGCACAATGCAGCTGATCACAGAGCTGACCTGTCCTCTAGAGAGTCTCCAGACACTGGCACTCCCCCCACCCTACTCAACATCAGATTTAGTGGGAGAGTGATTTTTCCCCATCAGTGTCAGACAAGAGTCTTGGGATGAATCAAGTTACCCTCTGAGAATGTCTTTTTCCCTCCAGTAACTAGAAAGCAACGTGATTTTGACTAATCTGGTCTTTGGCAATGACCTCTTAAATATGTAAGTTGGCACTCCTAATGTATATACTTTTCAGCGACTAAATTTGGATGGGATGATTTTTGGCTCTATAGTTCTGACCCTGTGCTGCTGAAATCAGTAGGAGTTGTTCTACTGTGTTAGCTAGGTGTGTGAATGAGACAGAGATGTTTAGTCAGTCCTAATGTAACTGTCTTTCAAAAAGTACATAATAGAAAAAGAACAACCCCCCAAAAAACCAAACTAGTCCAAAACTCATAGTAATAACGATCTGATAGGAAAGATGAAACAGTGTGATATTCCCACTTGATAACCTGGTCTATCGGGTGAAAACCAAAATGTGTACTAATGAAAATCAGAGAGCAATAAACAAGAGAAGTTAAATAGTATGTATTCTATGTTAGTTCTATGTTAGTTTGATTGTATCTTCTCAGATTCAACTTTGCAGAATAATCTGAAAAGTTTCTGAAATATTTCTGGGTTTTTTTGTAACCTTTTAACAGTCCCGCTCTGAGTCCTAGACAAAATCAGGAGGTGAAAAGATGCATCTGAATTAAAATTAATCTGAATTAAAATTAATAGTGTACTTACAGGTGGAGAAAGTGAACTCAAAGAAACTGGACTTAACTGCTATAAGTTTGCTTTGAGGATTTAGTCTGCTACTTATTTTACTGAAAGCTACTGCATTTTATTGGAACTGTTGCATAATGTATTGAAAAGTGAGAGGGAGGACTAGATAATCTCCAGAGGTCTTTTCCAGCCTCATCCATTGTATGATTCTGTGATTCTGTGGAAGTTATTTGAACATCATTAGACAATTTATGGTCCTTTGGTTTTTCAGGTTATTTTGATAGGCTTCTGTACTCCGTTGCAAACTACATATCTATTATTCATGTAATTTACAGAACAAGAATGACTAAACAGGGTGTTATTAAATCATGATTGTTTATCACCCGGAAAAGAAAGACAGATGACAAAATATTCAAATATTTTTTTCATATCTGCAGCTAAAAGATGCTGTAACTGCTGTTTATAGGTAATTACTGAAGCCACCGATTAAAGTATTACCTTCAGAAATATTCTGTATTTTGCTGTGACCAGCTGTATTACCAGAAGTCAGCGGCCTTACTTCAAGAAGACTGCCAAAGGAACACACAGCCATTTTCCAGGTAAACAACTGATTAGATGTCGTATCTCTGTCACTGATTAAATCTCGTCTTCAATATGTACATTTATGTTTACTTCTTTTACCTGTATATAAATGTCTGTAGAACAAACATCATGGCAAACACATAAATCACTACCAGTTATATGCCTTAAACAAATGCTTCTAAGCCATTCATGAGAACTGAAAAATACAAACGATTATGTCCTAGTTTTTGTCAAAGGTGTTCAGAGACACCTGAAGACTTCATTAAATCAGGGGTGCACAGGCATAAACAAAGGGTTCAAGTTCCAGATACGCAGGCACAATCTTTTGGATAAATCTGGATTCCCCAGTTCAGGAGTTGCACATCCTATGCCTGCTTTAGTTCCACTTTCACGCCATTTTTGCTTTAGTATGTGGAACAGCATAGCAATGTATCACACCCTAACAGACAGAAGTACTCCTTCTCTCCAAGCAGCTCTATAAAGCTGAATGACCCTGCTAATCTCTGTCCTTTCCTTTACATAACATTTAGCAGTAAAGGGGAAAAAGAGTTGAAAAGTGAGACTTGCTTTTAAGATTTATAACAGTAACAAGCTCCTCTGGAGCAGCACTTACCAAAGTTATGAAAATATGCCATAGATATCATTGACTGTCAATGACTTCATCCTGAAGCTATTAGCTGGTAACTTCATAATAGTAATAACAATATTGTCAGAACCCTTACTTACTTATACATATTAAACCCAGCTCAGTTCTCTTAAATTAAAATATATGCCACTCTAATTAGAAATATATGATGTTCTTGATAAGTATTCCTAGGCTGAATTTGTTCAGCACCTTTCCTTGTGAGGGGTTTTTTTCAGAAATATGGTATGATTTTATAGTACTCTGGTATTCGATAAGGACTGCTTTTACTTTTCATAATTTAAACCACTCTAAGACAGACTGACATTGCTAGTTAAAAGAAAACTGTCATTTCTTCATTAATGAAACAATGATGGATTGAAGTACACTGAATGATCATTATTTCCTCAAAAGCAAATTCATATCCTAATGGACATGAAATTACCATGGTGGTCAGTGACTGATTTTAGTGTCACTGCAGTATAATAATTAAACCTCCAAATTCAGAATGAAGACATATCTCTAAGATCTTAATTAGTCCAGTGACAGAAGCTTTCAAGACTTGAAGTTGTATCTGTGCATAACTTCTGTATTGTGCATAATAGTGGCAATTAGAGAATCACAGAATCACAGAATGGTAGGGGTTGGAAGGGACCTCTGTGGGTCATCTAGTCCAACAGCCCTGCTGAAGCAGGGTCACCAAGAGCAGGCTGCACAGGACCTTGTCCAGGCAGGTCTTGAATATCTCCAGAGAAGGAGACTCCACAACCTCCCTGGGCAGCCTGTTCCAGCGCTCCATTACCCTCAAAGTGAAGAAGTTCTTCCTCGTGTTCAGGTGGAACTTCCTATTCTTCAATTTGTGCCCAGTGCCCCTTGTCCTGTCACTGGGCACCACTGAAAAGAGTCTGGCCCCATCCTCCTGACACCCACCCTTGAGATATTTATAAACGTTTATTAGGTCCCCTCTCAGCCTTCTCTTCTTCAGTCTAAACAAGCCCAGCTCCCTCAGCCTTTCCTCATGGGACAGATGCTCCAGTCCCCTCATCATCCTCGTAGCCCTCTGCTGGACTCTCTCCAGTAGCTCCTCATCTTTCTTGAACTGGGGAGCCCAGAACTGGAAGCAGGACTCCAGAGGAGGCCTCACCAGGGCAGTGTAGAGGGGAAGGAGAACCTCCCTCGACCTGCTGGCCACACTCCTCCTGATGCACACCAGGATGCCACTGGCCTTCTTGGCATCCAGGGCACACTGCTGGCTCATGGTCAATCTGTCGTCCACCAGGACACCCAGGTCGCTCTCCACAGAGCTGCTCTTCAGCAGGTCCACCCCAAGCCTGTACTGGTGCATGGGGTTGTTCCTCTCCAGGTCCAGGACCCTGCACTTGCCCTTGTTGAACCTCATCATGTTCCTCTCTGCCCAACTTTCCAGCCTGTTCAGGTCTCCCTAAATGGCAGCACAGCCTTCTGGTGTATCCACCACTCCTCCCAGTTTTGTGTCATCAGCAAACTTGCTGAGGGTACACTCTGTCCCTTCATCCAGGTCATTGATGAAGAAGTTGAACAAGACTGGGCCCAGTACTGACCCCTGGGGGACACCACTAGTTACAGGCCTCCAACAAGACTCAGCGCCACTGATGATAACTCTCTGAGCTCTGCCATTCAGCCGGTTCTCAATCCACCTCACTGACCCCTGTGCATCTATGTCAGGCAACATGCTTTATTTGAAAATATTGCTTACCGATTTTTCCGTTGTCTTTTCTGTCTTTCACACCACATTCAACATCTGTGCTCAACCTTGATTTTCCTCCATCCTTACAGAAACTCCACTGGACAAAGTTGCACCTTATCCTATTAGTGAACAGATTTCATAGGTCTACCCTAGGGAAGATCAGCTGGTTGAAATCTTGATCATCTGATGAGGCATAAGTGTCCTTCTTCTTGCTCTTATGCCTCCATGATCTGTGAACTCCAGTTGGAACCAGGCTGTTCTCCTGGTTGCATAAAATTTCAACACAAAAAAACAAGAATACCCACTTTCAAAATTTCCTGTATAGGAGATGTAAATTCCAGGACCATCGGTCTGAATCAGATCTAGAACCTTGTCCTCTCATTTATGAAGAAAATGATTTAACCCCTAGAGTATTCTGCAAAACATAGGACCTAAAATGCCCCCTTCCTTTTTTTTTAAGAATTGATCCTGCTCCATTTCACACTGTGGAAATACAACACAGCAGAGAGGAAACAGTCAAAAGGTTCCTGGAGTGTGTGGAAGATAACTTCCTGGCACAGCTGGTAAGTGAGCCTGTCAGGGGAGGTGCCTCGCTAGATCTGCTGTTTACTGACATTGAAGGACTGGTGGGAGATGATGTGGTGGTCGGAGGGCATCTTGGGCTTAGCAACCATGAAATGATAGAGTTCTCGGTTTGAGCTGAAGTTAAGAGGGGGACCAGCAAAACCACCACCATGAACTTTCGGAGGACAGACTTTGGCCTGTTCAGGATGCTGGTTGAGAGGGTCACCTGGGAGTGAGTCCTGAAGGGCAAAGGGGTCCAGGCAGGCTGGACATTCTTCAAGGAGGAAGTCTTAAAGGTACAGGAGCAGGCTGTACCCATGTGCCGCAAGATGAACCGACGGGGAAGATGACTGGCTGGTGAGGAGTCTAGAGAACAAGTCTTAGGAGGAGCGGTTGAGGGAGCTGGGGCTGTTTAGCCTGGAGAAGAGAAGGCTGAGGGGAGACCTTCTTGCTCTCTACAACTACCTGAAAGGAAGTTGTCGTGAGGAAAGTGTTGATCTCTTCTCCCAAGTAACTAGTGATAGAATGAGAGGCAATGGCCTCAAGTTGCATCAGGGGAGGTTTAGATTGGATAATAGGAAAAATTTCTTTATTGAAAGAGTGGTCAGGCATTGGAACAGGCTGCCGAGGGAGGTGGAAGGCACTGGAGGTGAGGGGCTCTGGAGCAGAGGCTTGCACCGACGGACCCTTCCTGAAGTGGCAAAACCGCAGTGGCAAGGCTGCAAAAGCTCCGGGAGAGAGTGGAGACCCCAGCCCCCCCACCCCGAGTGGGATAGAAGGAGCTGCCAATGAGCGGCAGCTCTGACCCAGCGTGGACGGGGATGAGTGTGACAGCGGCCAAACTCCCTCACGTACAAGAGCAGCCCCTGGGGACCGTGGGCGAACAGGGTCGGCAAACAGAGTGCGGTGCATCAGCCGGGGAGCGGCACAGCAGTTTGCACGGCAGTTCCCACAAGCAGGGCGTGCAGGGAAGGCATGCGGGCAGGGCGCACTTTCCCTCCTGGCAACCCAACTAGTGAGACATTCTGTCTATCTTTTCCACTCATGGGAAAGCTGTTGCCAAAAGGAGCATGGGGACTCAGACGGAGGTCCCACACAAACACACAGCTGTCCAGGCCTCTGGCTGCAGGGAGTGCCTGAGCCTGGCGCTCATACTGGAGGACAGCAGAGACAACAGCTGTGTTCAGTGCGACAAGGTAAATGATCTGCTAAGTCTGGTGGCAGAGCTGAAAGAGGAAGTGGAGAGGTTAAGGAATATCAGGGAATGTGAGAGGGAGATCAAATGGTGGCCCTGAGGCCAAGGCAGCAGGAGGCGGCTCCACGAGAAGCAGAGGATACCTCACCCTCTTCCCACCGAGCAGAAAGAGGGGATGTAAGAGACAGGGGGGAATGGAAATGGGTCCCTGCTCGGGGCGGCAAGCGAATCGCCTACTGGCCTCCCTCATCTGCCCTGTTACCCTTCAGCAACAGATACAGGGTTCTGGAACGTGAGGGCCAGGCAAACAAGGATGTTGGTGGAGGTTGATCCAGGGGGTTGCCTAGGACGAGTCGGTCAGCCCCACACATTATGGCTGCCTCGGCTAAGAAAAAAATAAGGGTAATTGTCATAGGCAATTCCCTTCTGAAGGGAACAGAGGGCCCGATATGCCAACAGGACCCATCCCACAGGGAAGTTTGCTGCCCCCCTGGGGCCTGGGTTAGGGATGTTGCTACAAAACTTCCTGGTCTGGTGTGGTCCTCTGATTATTGCACCCTCTTGGTAATGCAGGTTGGAGGGGACAAGATAGCAGAGAGAAGTCCCAAGGCCATCAAAAGGGACTTGAGGGCACTGGGGTGACTGGTTGAAGGATCAGGGGCACAGGTGGTGTTTTCCTCAATCCCATCAGTGGCAGGGAACAGCACTGAAAGGGGCAGCAAAACTCGCCTGATTAACAGGTGGCTCAGAGACTGGTGTCATCGGTGGAATTTTGATTTCTTTGATCATGGGGAGGTTTACATGGCACAGGGCCTGCTGGCATAAGATGGAGTCCAGCTGTTTCAAAGAGGAAAAAGGATTCTTGACCATGAGCTGGCGGGGCTCATTGAGAGGCCTGTAAACTAGGTTCAATGGGGAAAAGGGACGTCGCCCAGCTGACTAGAGATGAGCCCAGGATTGGCGTGCCAGGGTCAGGGGTGAGATTGACGGCCCAGCTCAAGTGCGTCTACAGCAATGCACGTAGCATGGGCAATAAACAGGAGGAGATGAAAGCCATTGTACAGCAGGACAGCTATGACTTGGTCACCATCACAGAAACATGGTGGGATGACTCTCATGACAGGAGTGCTGCAATGGATGGCTACACACTCTTTAGGAAAGACAGGCCAACAAGGTGAGGAGGTGGAGTTGCCCTATATGTGAGGGAGAAACTGGAATGCATTGAGCTTGGCCTGGGGGCAGCTGAAGAAGGAGCTGAGAGCTTAAGGGTTAGAATTACAAGACAGCCTCATGTAGGTGATGTTAGTGTGGGTGTGTACTACAGGCCACCTGACCAGGAAAAGGAAGTTGATGAGGCCTTCTACAAGCAGCTGAAAGCATCCTCACAGTCACAGGCCCTGGTTCTCATGAGGGACTTCAACCACCCTGACATCAGCTGGGAAGACCACACAGCTAGACACATGTGGTTCTGGAGGTTCCTACAGAGCATCGATGACAATTTTCTGATGCAAATGGTGGAGGAACCAAAAAGGAAAGCTGCTCTCCTGGACCTTGTAGTGACGAACAAAGAAGGACTGGTTGAGGATGTGAAGGTCGGAGGTAGCCTCGGCTGCAGTGACCATGAAATGGTGGAGTTCAGGATCCTGTGTGGAGGAAGCAGGGCAATAAGTAGGATCAAAACCTTGGACTTCAGGAGAGCTAACTTTGGCCCCTTCAAGGAGCTACTGGGAGGAATCCCGTGGGCCAGGCCTTTCGAATGCAGGGGGGTCCATGAGTGCTGGTTGCTGTCTACACATCACTTCCTCTATGCTCAGGAGCTGTGCATTCCCTGAGCAAGAAAGCTAGGAAAGGAGGCAGAAGACCCGCATGGATGAACAAGGAGCTCCTAGCAGAGCTCAGGTGGAAGAGAAAGGTCCATGGAATGTGGAAAGAGGCACAGGCCACTTGGGAAGAGTACAGGAATGTGGTCAGAGCGTGCAGGGAGGCAACAAGGAAGGCCAAGGCCCACCTGGAATGGAAGCTGGCGAGGGATGTCAGAAACAACAAGACGGGCTTCTTCAACTACATTGAAATGGAAGACTAGGGACAATGTGGGGCCGCTGCTGAATGAGGGGGGTGTCCTGGTGATGGAGGATGCGGAGAAGGCAGAGCTACTGAATGCCTTCTTTGCTTCAGTCTTCAGTGCCAATGCAGGCCCTCAGGAATCCCAGGCCCTGGAGGAAATAGAGGAAGCCTACAGAGAGCATGATTTTCCCTTGGTTGAGGAGGACTGCGTGAGACATCGCTTAAGTGATCTGGATATCCACAAATCCATAGTCCCCGATGGAATGCACCCACGAGTGCTGAGGGAGCTGGAGGATGTCATTGCTGAGTCACTCTCCATCATCCTTGAAAGGTCCTGGAGGACAGGAGAGGTGCCTGAGGACTGGAGAAAGGCCAATGTCACTCCAATCTTAAAAAAGGGCAAGAAGGAGGACCCAGGGAACTACAGGCCGGTCAGCCTCACCTCCATCCCAGGAAAGGTGATGGGGCAGCCCATTCTAGAGGTCATCATGAAGCAAATGGAGGAAAAGAAGGTTATCAGGAGTAGTCAACGTGGATTCACCAAGGGGAAGTCATGCTTGACCAATCTGATAGCTTCCTTCAGTGGTGTGACTGGCTGGGTAGATGAGGGGAGAGCCGTGGATGTTGTCTGCCTCGACTTCAGCAAGGCTTTTGACACTGACTCCAATAACATCCTCCTAGGGAAACTCAGGAAGTATGGGCCAAATGAATGAACAGTGAGGTGAATTGAGAACTGGCTGAATGGCAGAGCTCAGAGTGTTGTCGTCAGCGGTGCTGAGTCTAGTTGGAGGCCTGTAACTAGTGGTGTCCCTCCGGGGTCAGTACTGGGCCCAGTCTTGTTCAACTTCTTCATCAATGACCTAGATGAAGGGACAGAGTGTACCCTCAGCAAGTTTGCTGACGACACAAAACTGGGAGGTGTGGTGGATACACTAGCAGGCTGTGCTGCCATTCAGGGAGACCTGGACAGCCTGGAATGTTAGGCACAGAGGAACCTGATGAGGTTCAACAAGGGCAAGTGCAGGGTCCTGAACCTGGGGAGGAACAACCCTATAAACCACTGAAGTCTTGGGGTGGACCTGCTGGAGAGCAGCTCTGTGGAGAGAGACCTGAGTGTCCTGGTGGACGACAGATTAACCATGAGCCAGCAGTGTGCCCTGGCTGCCAAGAAGGCCAATGGGATCCTGGTGTGCATCAAGAGGAGTGTGGCCAGCAGGTCGAGGGAGGTTCTCCTTCCCCTCTACACTGCCCTGGTGAGTCCCCATCTGTAGTACTGTCTCCAGTTCTGGTCTCCCCAGTTCAAAAAAGATGAGGAGCTACTGGAGAGAGTCTAGCGGAGGGCTACGAAGATGGTGAGGGGACTGGATTATCTCTCCTATGAGGAAAGGCTGAGGGAGCTGGGCTTGTTTAACCTGAAGAAGGCTGAGAGGGGACCTTATAAATGCTTATAAATATCTGAAGGGTGGGTGTCAGGAGGATGGGGCCAGACTCTTTTCAGTGGTGCCCAGCGACAGGACAAGGGGCAATGGGCACAAATTGAAGAACAGGAAGTTCTGTCTGAACATGAGGAGTAACTTCTTCCCTCTGAGGGTGATGGAGCACTGGAACAGGCTGCCCAGGGAGGTTGTGGAGTCTCCTTCTCTGGAGATATTCAAGACCTGTCTGGATGCAGTCCTTTGCAGCCTGCTGTAGGTGACCCTGCTTTGGCAGGTTTTTTGGACGAGATGACCCACAGAGGTCTGGATGTCAATGCTGAGCCACTCTCCATCTTCCTTGAAAGGTCCTGGAGGCGCCCGAGGACTGGAGGAAAGCCAGTGTCACTCCAATTTTCAAACAGGGTAAGAAGGAGGACCCAGGGAACTACAGGCTGCTCAGCCTTACCTCCATCCCGGTAAAGATGATGGAGCAACTCATTCTGGAGGTCATCAACAAGCAAGTGGAGGAAAAGAAGGTTATCAGGAGTAGTCAGCATGGATTCACCAAGGGGAAATCATGCTTGACCAATGTGACAGCTTTCTTCAGTGGTGTGACTGGCTGGGTAGATGAGGGGAGAGCCGTGGATGTTGTCTGCCTCGACTGCAGCAAGGCTTTTGACACTGACTCCCATAACATCCTCCTAGGTAATCTCAGGAAGTGTGGGCTGGATAAGTGGACAGTGATGCAGATTGAGAACCGGCTGAATGCCAGAGCTCAGAGTGTTGTCATCAGCGGCACTGAGTCTAGTTGGAGGCTGGTAAGTAGTCGTGTCCCCCAGGGGTCAGTACTGGGCCCAGTCTTGTTCAACTTCTTCATCAATGACCTGGATGAAGGGACAGAGTGTACCCTCAGCAAGTTTGCTGATGTCACAAAAATGGGAGGTGTGGTGGATACACCAGAAGGCTGTGCTGCCATTTAGGGAGACCTGGACAGGCTGGAAAGTTGGGCAGAGAGGAACCTGATGAAGTTCAAGAAGGGCAAGTGCAGGGTCCTGGACCTGGAGAGGAACAACCCCATGCACCAGTACAGGCTTGGGGTGGACCTGCTGAAGAGCAGCTCTGTGGAGAGAGACCTGAATGTCCTGGTGAACAACAGTTTAACCATGAGCCGGCAGTGTGCCCTTGTTGCCAGGAAGTCCATTTGGATCGTGGTGTGCATCAAGAAGTGTGTGGCCAGCAGGTCAAGGTAGGTTCTCCTCCCCCTCTACTCTGCCCTGGTGAGGCCTCCTCTGGAGTCCTGCTTCCAGTTCTGGGCTCCCCAGTTCAAGAAAGATGAGGAGCTACTGGAGAGAGTCCTGCGGAGGGCTGTGAGGACGGTGAGGGTATTGGAGCATCTGTCCCATGAGGAAAGGTTGAGGGAGCTGGGCTTGTTTAGCCTGAGGAATAGAATACTGAGAGCGGACCTTATAAATGCCTAGAAATATCTTCGGGGTGGTTGTCAGGAGGATGGGGCCAGACTCTTTTCAGTGGTGCCCAGCGACAGGACAAGGGGCAATGGGCACAAATTGAAGCATTGGAAGTTCCATTTGAACATGAGGAAGAACTTCTTCATTTTGAGGGTGACAGAGCACTGGAACAGGTTGTCCAGAGACTTTGTGTATTCTCCTTCTTTGGAGATATTCAAGACCCACCTGGACAAGGTCCTGTGCAGTCTGCTCTAGGTGACCCTGCTTCGGCAGGGGTGTTCGATTAGATGACCCACAGAGGTCTCTTCCTTCCCCTACCATTCTGCGTAATTCTGTGATTCTGTGGTTGAGTCACCATCCCTGGATATGTTCAAAAAACGTATAGATGTTGCACTGCGGAATTTGGTTTAGTTGGCATGGTGTTGTGTTTTAACGCTTGGACTTGATCTTAGAGGTTTTTTGCAACCTATGATTCTATGATTCTGTGATTCTATGATTCTATGATTCTATGATTCCATGGCAGACTGGAACCCAGGTGGATATATACACGCAGCAGTGGTCCTTGTATCACTTAAGTCTGATGGATCTGATAGCCATCTAAATGTCTTTAGGCATATATATAAACAAATATATCTATTTTCTTTAGGACGATCCCGCAGAATAAGATAGCTAATAAATATATAGATACAGCATTTATTTAGTGCATTAGGCACTGTATCTCAAACAGCTTCATTTAGATGAAATCTCACAATACAGTTATAGAAATGACACACATTGTTACAGAATTTATTAGCTGGGTGCTTTGCAAATCTTTCTGCATATATAGAGCCAAAGAGCAACCCATTTAAATCCATATCTTTCCACTAGTCTTATTGCTGCCAATGAACTTAACAAATAGAGAAAACCAAATACTGCTATATGAAATAGTTGGTTTACACTTGTCAAATCTATAGTAGGAAAATGAAAAGACAGAAGTGAAATTCAATTCCACTAACGTACCCTAATGACAAGGTAAAGAACTATGTTTGAAACAGGTTTGTGAATGATACTGAAAGTGTAACAAATTTCTCTAGTTCTTCTGTGGTGAAGAAATCGTCTTCCAAATTACCCCCAGAAAAAAAACCCAACGTATAAACACAAGGAGAGAAAGTCTTTGTTATTTGTTTGGGATGCAGAAAAAAAATAACGATTAGTTAAAAGAAGGATAAGGTCAGCAACAGAAGTACCACGTGTTAAGGGGAGAAGGGCAAGTAGATCTATGAAGATAGAACCAAAGTCGATTACAGTCTGAAGGTTAAAGACAAGAAGCGCTAATAATGAGAAGTGAAGGGGTATGACAACATGATAAAGGCCATCTGAAAACCTGAGACCACCTCTGATAGCTTTTTACTTAAAAGATCATATACAACCAAAAATACCGTTTAATCTACCTTTTTGATGGTGTAACCATGAGGTGTAATTGAACAATGTGACATGTTCTGGGATATGTAATAATAATAAAATATTAGCAGGAAAATAAAAGCTTTGGTTTAACAGCATCTAAATAATTTGGTTAGGAAAACAAATCTATAATGATAACTGCCAGGTCATGTTTTCTAAATAAACAAAATAAAAAATTATGCAGATTCCATAGTTATTGGTGAAAACTGACGCCAGCTGATATGAGTTTAAAGTTTTATAGTGTTATTACTGGACCGTACAACATAGATAGTGAGTTAGCTCAGTAGTAAAATAAGAAAAGGTTGATGCACCCATTTGCACTATGTGAATTAGAATACAAAAGTGAAGAAGAATAAAATGATCACTTTCTTCTGTGATATTGAAATGAAATATATTGATAAGCAAAGTAATATGTTCCTTTAGTAATATCTTCCTTCACATTGCTTTAGTATATGCTAGAGAGGTCAGTGTTCACAATATTGGTTGCACCTTTTATCTCTGCTACCCCAGTATAGTTTATAGTCATCTATCACTGGCCATTTCACTCCAGAATAAAAGGAACACAATTTACTCAATATTTGTACTGTGAATTTGTCCAACCGTCTTCCACCTAGTCGTAGACTATGAAGAACTAGAGTTGGACTAATGACTATTGTGCAGTGAAAGCATTTCAGACCATGTTTTGTGTATATGAAGAGTGACCTGGCAAAGGAGGCATAAGGACTTTGTATTTCCAAAGGAACCGTTTACAACACTCTTGCAGTTTTGGGATGATGGACAAACATACGACAGCCCAGCATCTGAGGCTTGCTGGGAATGATTGCTTCCATGGTGAGTAATATGATCTGCCAGAAGACCCGGTAGCGTTTTCTGTTGAAGAGATCCTATGCAGATGACGGTAAGCACCACTGTCAAGAAAAGGATATCTATAAATTGTGTACAGAAGCAGAAGAGTACATTGAGCTGAGCTTGTCAAAACAACAGACTTTAAAGTGTGTAAAGAGGTTGGAGTTCTTCTACTCTCCTCCCTTTTGGAAAAAAAGTAAGTGTTGCAATTTGGGTGTGGCCGCCAACAAAGGACCATGGGGTTGCTCTATCAACCCTCCCCCCGCTGGGGTGGGAAGGAGAATGGAAAGAAAAAGGCAAAAACTAAAGGGTCGGGATGAGGGCAGTTTAACAGAACAGCAAATGAAGCAAACAGTAACAACAACAATACCGATAAGGAAAATATACAAAACGAACAGCGGAAATGCACAGAGCAGCTCTCAATGCCTGGTGCCCCGCGTGCTCCCAAGCTGTAATTAACTTCTTCCTGGCCAGCTCCCCCACATGGAATCCAGCATGACGGCACATGGTATCGAATGCCCTGTTCCGTTCGGCCAGTTTGGGTCAGCCAGCCTGGCTGTGTCCCCTTCTGGCTTCTGGTGAAAAATTAGCCCTGTCCTGGCCAAACCCAGGACAGTAAGATACTGAAATACAAAAAAAAAAAAAAAAAAGAGAAGGGCACTTAGGTTCTAAACTAATATACAGAGATTGCAGGATATCCTGTCATGGGTCAAGACCAAATTGCTAATAGGGAAATTAAATGGACTTGGATATCAAAACAGTTTAATCACAGATATACACACCATTGTAAGTATTGCACAACTTCCCTGTCTTGCAACCAGAGAGATGGCAAGGTCTAGGAGGAAGGTTGGGTGGATCAGCTCAGCAGTCCCAGCTGTGCAGTGCATGGTCCTGGGCCCAGGCTATGAGGTCCACTGGAAGTCACTTTGATGCTCTCTCTTCCAGTCTCTTCGCATCTCCCTCACGGTTCTCCCTCAGGTATTCCTGGAGTCTCTCACATATCCATGCAGTTTCTCTCATCTACCCTTGAAGTCTAGCCATCTGCGTGTCTCTAAGACTGTCTTTCAGTGCATCTACTCTCTGTATCTTCCCAAAACCCTCTCTCCAAGGGTGCCCCCAGGAGCATCTCCTATGTGTCTGCCCCAAAATCCTCTCACTTTTGTGTCTTCCTAAGAGCCTCTCCCCTTAAGACTTCTCCAAGAGCTTTTCTCCATGTATCCCTGAGCCCGCTTCCCCAGATGTCTCCCCCAAGGACATCTCACCCAAGTTTCTTGCCCCTGGCAGCTGCTGCTCTTGTGTAAACATGAGTGAGCTGGAGCTCCATGGGCTCTTCTGCCCTTGCTGCAGAATCAGCCTTCTCCATACATGCCACCCCCACTCCTCAGTTCTACCAGCTATTCCCTGTACAGACCTAGGCGATAAAGGCACCAAAACACCACACACAGGTGGAGACTCCTAGCACGAAAGAGAAAAATGTTTCAGCATGGCTGACAATAGGCTTGAACCACAATGCAGCACCAAGGGAAGCAAGGCAGTGTGATATACCAAGTGATCTCAGCACCCAGAGCTAAGTGAAGCTGTACAGATCTCACAAGGGGTGGCAGGAGTGTCTATACAGTGCAGGGGGGTCCTGTTGCTGTGCGACGTGCAGCATGTGCTGTTACTCTGCAGTAACAGATGTATCCTTTCCAAGCACAAATTCCTTATACCTCCACTCTGCCAGCTGACTATTCATGTATACCAAAACTGGTTTGAACTGCATTCATTGCATATTAGTCATTAGCTCTGTGTATGACTAACACAAAATAGTGTCTATTTTGAAGCAAATTCGTAAAATCAATCTAGTCTGCTTTCTATGTGTACTATCTGTAAGCAAACTGGTAATATTTAAATTGAATTTGATTTCTGTTGTTATGATTATTATTTTTAGGTAGATTCTTTTACTTCATGGATCAGTATTCATGTTTAAAATTCATTCCCTATCATAGGTCAGATAAAAGTGCACATCATTGTTCGTGTTTGGATAAGCATGGAAGCAATTCTGTAAGAAATCCCTCTGTGTGCCAATCAGTTTGTAAAAATACTTGTGACTTTGAAATTTGCTTGTGTGTGTGATCCTGCCTGCTAAATTTGATTGCCTGAAGATATTCAAGCTAGTTAAGAGACTCAAACATGAATAAAGCAGAATCATCTACAAATGTGAATATTCATGCAATCTGAGTATTCTCCCCCTGTAATTACAATTTCCCTAAAAATGTTTGTTGCATTTCAAGATCTTTTTTAATTTTTATTTATTTATTTTTAGGGAGAGAGGGAGAGAAAGTTGGGTAGGAATCTCTTTTTTTCTTCATGTATCTGTTCACTAATCAAATCCCTTTCCCCCCTCCCTCCTTAACACAAGTCTGAATTCAATAGGAGATGTTGGTTTCTCAGTAAATTTTACAAATCAGTTGACTTAATTAAATTCCTAAACATAGGCCATTTGGGTGAAATTCAATCTGAGGTTGGGACATCTACATTTAGGCGGCTGATTCTGTTTCCAAAATGCAGACATCTGTGCCATTTCAAACACCAGCCATATTCTGTCTAGCCTCTAATGTGTACTTCAGATGAGCATGAATCTCCCTTAGGTCCTGTGTCATATCTGTCTGGCCTGTGCAACTGTCTTGGATACTCTAGGGCTTCTGAAATTGCAGTAGAAACCTATGTTTAGGCCACTGAAATAAGCCTTATGGCAGAACACTAGACTTTGAATATTTTTAGTATCTCCCCAAGTGACGTTCAGTTATCTAAATAAAGGCACCCTGTGCCATAAGAAATCTTAGGATATTCAGAACATCTGCAGACAGCTGACAGGTATGATACAGGTCCTATGGAAGCTCTCTGTATTTCAGAGTGGTGTCTAAACTCTAACTAGGACACACCACAATGCCACTGAATCCTGTTCTGTTGGCTCTAACAAAATTTTAGAAACCTATCTCCCATTTAGAGACCTATGCAAAGGCAACTACACTTGGTGAATCCAAATTATAACTGAATCTTCCTCCTTTTTCTTCACAGTACTTGTATTAAATACCACAAGCTCTCAATTCTTCACACTATTTGTATTCTGTAAATACTAAAAATTTGTCTAGCTCGAACTTCTGAAATGTTTACAACATTTCATATCCACAGAAAAGAAACAATACTCAAAACCATTGCGTATGTTCCTGCTGAATCTAATCTTTGTGTATGGAGTGAAGAGTTCATACTCTTGTGAAGCACGCCAAAGGGTTAGTATGTACCTATGTTCATATTCATATAGTCTCTCAGCAGTATTCTAGAATTTTTGCAGCCTATGTGTTTCGACCTTCTTCAGCAGTACTCTGAAGTTTCTGCTTCCTGGCCAGTCCACGATCATTTTCAGGATTCCTGGGCAGTCAGGGCTACCCATTCGAGCCCATTGTGTGATCAGTGCAACTGCAGTGGCTCAAACCGCTTCATATGCTGCTAATATTTCTTTTTCAGTTGGAATGTAGTGGGCCTCACATCCTCCACATCCCCATCTCCAAAAGCCTAGAGGTCAACCTCTAGTCTTTCACAGAGTCGTAGAATCATAGGTTGAAAAAACCTCTAAGATCATCAAGTCCAGCCATCAACCCAACACCACCATGCCTACTAAAGCATATCCTGAAGTGCCACATCTACATGTGTTTTGAACACCTCCAGCGATGGTGACTCCATCACTTCCCTGGGCAGCCTGCTCCAATATCTGACCACTCTTTCAGTAAAGAATTTTTTCCTAATATCTAATCTAAACCTCCCCTTGAGGCCATTGACTCTCATCCTACCGCTAGTTAGTTGGGAGAAGAGACCAACAACCTGCTTTCAGGTAGGTGTAGGAGTGGTAAGGTCCCCCTTCAGCCTCCTCTTCTCCAGACTGAACAGCCCCAGCTCCCTCAGCTGCTCATCTCTTCAGATGCTTTCTGACAGAGGCTCCAGGTGGGGCCGTGGTCCCTGGTTGCAGTGTAAAACATATTTCTTACCTCTTGTCCTCTCCGGACTGACCCAAGTACTACTGCAGAAACAATCTCCCATTTATTTGTTCAAAGGCTTGCTGCTGCTCAGGGCCCCATTTGAAACCAGTCTTCTTCCAGGTTACTCGGCAGAGAGGGCTTGCAATCAAACTGTAACCTGGAACATAAGTTCTCCAAAACCCTACAATGCCTAAGAAAGCTTGTATTTATTTTTTGTTAGTTGATGGAGGCATAGCTGTTATTTGATTGATTATATCCTTTGAGATATGATGACACTCATCTTGGCATTTTATTCCTAAAAACTGGATATCCTGTGCAGATGCTTTGACCTTTATTTTATGATAACACAAGATTTCAGAAAAGTCTTTATTATTCTTTTCCCTTTCTCAAACACTTCCTCTGTTGTGCTGCCCAACACAATGATGTCATCAGTATATTGCAGTTGCTCAGGAGCTTCACCCTGTGCCAGCGCAGTCTGTATCAGTTCACAACAAACGGTACGGCTATTTTTCCACTCCTGGGTTCAACCATTTTCAGGTGTACAGAACACCCCTCCCAGTGAAAGCAGACTTTGGCTGGTGCACTTCTACCAAAAGGATCAAGAAAAATATGTTAGCAATATCAGTTGTGATGTATTACTTGGCTGTCTTTGACTCCAGTTTGTACTGGAGTTCTAGCATGTCCATTATGGCAGCACTTAGTGATGCCATGACTAATGTCAGGCCATGATAGTCCACTGTCAGCCTCCACGCTCTGTTAGATTCTCATACTGGCTGTATGGGACTGTTAAAGTATGAGTGAGTCTTGCTGATCACTCCTTGGCTCTCCAATTGCTGAATCACCTTATGAGTGGGAACCAGGGAGCATTGGTTGGTGCAATATTCTCACCTGTACACTGTCATGGTAGCTAGCTATCGATTCCTGCTATTCCTTAAATCACAGCAACCACAAATGTGGCCAGCCCAACCTCACAGCACTGTGTATGTCTTTTGTCAGCTTCTCTCTCCCCTATTTGTTTTGACCAGACACTTTGCAAATCTTGTCCCATGTTTTTTTGTGTTCAGACCAGGTAGCTAAACATCAGGCTAGGGCTGATGGAGTTGCACACCATAACGTCATTCCTATAAAAGAGTCCAACACCAAGGGGTCAAGTAGTTATCTCATTACCTTTCACATTGGGTAATCACATGTTGACTCTCATTGTCTTCAATAACAATAAATCATTATTTAAAAATATAAATAAAAGCCCTGTTTTGATATCTTTTTTTTATGTATGCAATTTTTAAAGGATCTTAGTATGATCTATTTAGCCTCTGTCAATTTGACAGTAATGTACTTCTCAAAAAAAGGTTGATATCTGAGCCAGTAGTGATGTGTAGGATCTAGTTTGTCAGTTTTAGACTGCAGCATTTGAAATGCCTGGAACATAAAGGACTTGTCCACAAAGCAAGGGAATATGACATGGAACCTGTGGGAAAGCTCCAGACTTTGGAGTCGCTGTAGTTACTCTAAATTCAGTCATGTAATTTGGTTTGAAAAGAGGATGCCTACATTTAGGCACCTATTGCAGAGGTCCAAATGTAAGTTTGGTGTTCAGAAACTCCCATTCTAAACAAAAGCCAAGACATCTCTCAAGTCATTCCCTGTACCTCAAGGCAAGGACTGGGGGAATTAAGTCTTTACTAGTCAGTAAAGATCAGATTTGAGATCACTTGAGGAACCTGAATGTGCGTAAGTCTATGGGAATTGAAAAGCCTCATCCTAGGGTCCTGAGGGAATTGGCTGTTGTAGCTGCCAAGTCGCTCTCCTCGTATTTGATAAGTCATGGCAATGTTTAAAAATTAGCCTTAACTGTTGTGAAATAATACTTCTCTGTTGCAGGCCATGATAGCCAGTAACATCACTGGTCCCTCAAACCGCAGGACTCCCTTGTTGCTATTGTACCTGGAGACAGAATCTTCCTTCCTTCCTTCCTTCCTTCCTTCCTTCCTTCCTTCCTTCCTTCCTTCCTTCCTTCCTTCCTTCCTTCCTTCCTTCGTTCCTTCAACAAAATGTCAAAGCACACTCACATAACAGCTTTTAGCTTCTTCTTCAGGCATTTGGAGCCAAAGAAACAGCTGGGCTTGCCTGAGCAGGCAAAAGGACTACTTTGTTCTTTCTGCTGACTGTCTAAAACATCCCAGGAAGAGTGGGAAGCAAGCAGGACACGTGGGCAACCACGGGGAGCACTATTTCGGGCATGTTCTTCTTCCTGGAGTCTCCCCCTGTGTTTTAGATGCTAGGGTTCTGCAGACTCACTCAGGAAAGCAGCTATGCAGCTGCTGTCTTTTTTGAGGCCAGAAAAGGGAAACTCATCTCTGGTTTTTCAGGAGAGTGTCAGCTACCACCTTCTACCTAACTAAGGTAAGAAGAACAAAGTTCATGTTAAAAAGTTGGAGTTCAGAAAAAAAGATAAAGATAAAGATAAAGATAGATATAAAGATAAAGATAAAGATAGATAAAGATAAAGATAAAGATAAAGATGAGATAAAGATGAATTCTTCCTATGTCCCCTGCAGGACCTGCTGGCTCTCTTGGAACAGCAAGGACCCTCCACAGAGGTGATATTCTGGCTTGGGACTGGTGAATGTACCTCCCAGGAGCTGAGGGAGGCCCTTGACTGTGGAGTGGAGGTCCACCTGCAAAGCCAGCCTACACATCTCCTGGTCATCTTGAGGGCGAATTCTGCTGATTTGGGGCCCGACAGCTCCTGGATCTCTCTGTGCTGATGAGCACCTGTGAGAGCCAGGAGCCAAACCCCCGTGAGCCAGAGTGATGAGGATGCTGCCTGTGCTCCTGATGGGAGTGGTCAAAGCCTCACCCGGAGCCCTTGGCATTCAGGTCTTCCTCCAAAACATCATGGTTCAAACTCCTCAATGTAGAGCTCTACAAGGAGTGAATGAGCACACTGCAGAAGACTAACAGGCAATATAGAAGCTGGCAGGACTGAGAAAGTAAGTATGGCAAACAGCCTGTCTGCTCCACAAGGACTGGCAGAGGCCAGGACTTGCAGAGCCAAAGTGATGGCCTTCTTGAAGATGTTGTGTTTCCTACCAGCCAACTCTTGCTGCTGTGGGGTCAGATTTTTGGAGGAAGTGGAACAGAAAAACATTTCTCTCCTTGAAGTAATTCCTGAAGCCACTGAAGGTTGCTCCACATTGCACGAAGGGCAGGGAGGGAGGTAACAGTATCTCAGTGAAAGCAATCCCTCTGCTGCAGACCTGGCATGGCCATGGACCCTTCCCTCAGGTGGCCTTAGGTGAGATCAGCCTGGGCGACAAGTGTTGACTATGTCTACTTTATTGAGTTATTGTTCCCTCAGGCTGGCCAACAATTTTCCCCATGTCAACCTGTTCCTCCTGAAGCGCTTCTCTACCTGCTCTACAACATCAGCAAAAACACTGACAAAAGCAGGATGATTGACAGCAACATGGCCACCTGTGCAGGGCCAAATCTTCTCAGCACAGCTGAGAAACACATGCTCCACCTGGAAGCACTGGTGCAGGTGATGAGGAAGGTAAACTGTATTTACCAGCTGGGTATAGCCTTCTGGCCCACCCAAGCTTTCCTGTTCAGAGGTATGTGGCTGCCTCCTCTTTTAAACAAGCACTTGTGGGGTAGTTGCCAAGAAAAACAGTCTCACAGAAGCAGGTTTCCATGCAAAAGTGAGGGTCAGGAGTGTGAAAGGCTGGTTTACTCGTTTTCAGCCATCTGGGTTGAACCCAATGTTCTGATGTGTGGAGGCCTGGTGCGGTTCCTCATTGAGAACAGCAAGGAACTCTTTGGAGAGGAGATGGCTGGACTTTCCAGTGCACCAGCCAAGAAGTCACTGGCACTGGTAGTTGAAGCAGAAACAGCAGAGTTATGTCAGGTCCACAAACACTGTGGCAACATGCCTCATGCTTGAGGCTGTAGTTCCTAGTGTAAAGCTGAGGCTGAAATGTACAGGGTCTTCTCCTCACCTGGAGTGGAGGTCCTATGCATTTATGTCTTGTAAGAAAGGATTTCCTTCTTGCTGTGGACTCAGACTCTGTGAAGGGTAAAGCAAAGCCTGCAACTCTGCCAAATTTGAGAGAAGGGCTGATGAAGGTTGGCCTTCGGACTTTGTGCAATGATCTGGTTAGCATTTGCTCAGCTGAGCTGTCCTGTCAGTAGCTGTCACCTTCTGAAAAGCTGAGCTGAGATCCTCCTTCATCAAGTCTATTTTGGGGTTTGGGGACTGTGCAAAATGTGGACAATGCAAACCAATCCAAATTATCTGCTTTCAAGTGACAAAGTAGCTATTTGAGAGACAGTAGCTTCCTCCTACATGTAGGTGCTTGCCACCTGTTCAATTCTACAAGTCCTGTAGCTTTTCCCGCAGTCAATCCAGGAATCATGACAGGCTCCCTCATATGTCTTCAGCAGTGGAAAACCTTGTTTGGGTAAAGAAAGTAAAATGAGTTAACTTTGACTGAAATAGGAATTGATTCAAGTTCATCATGGCTTTACCCATCTCATGATATTTTTGAATAGGAAGATTTGTGGGCTTTTCACAGCAAGACCAGACCCAAAGAAACAGAAAGAGAAAACTCCTCTGTGAAGAGGGGAGAGAAAGCCAACCAGACAAAAAAAAAATATCAAAAAGACCGAGAAAGAGTTCTCTGGGATCGACAACTGAAACAATCTGAGAAGGTGGAGAACAGCAAGAAGCCCAGGTGTGTAGCAGACTCTGCTGTCCATCTCTTAAAACTTTGAACACTGTTCAGAGCACAGGAAATATTTTTGTGATGCACCAAGGTGCACTGCCCACCAGAGAGCAAAGAAGCCCAGGATGGCTCAATAGTATTCTTTTTAACCACTTTGTAAACGTTAAGTTAACCAATGATTAATTAGTGCTAAGTTCCTATGATTTTCTCTCTCTTTGTCTTTAACTGTAAATAAACCTGAAATTGCTGCTAGGCATATCCTTTAGACATAAATTTTTGTGGTCTGCAGCTAAATCTAGTTCCAGCTACATCTAATCTTCTCTTTGAGAAGAAGTTTAGAAAGCAAGTGGGTCCATTATGAACCTTGTGACTCAATGGGAGGGTCTCCCTTACCCCTTGTCTCCTTCTCAAATCTCTGCATAAAACATTCTACCGCAATCATAGATTGATTTTGTATTCCATTCATTTAAAAAGTAATAGAGTGAACCTTGCCAACGATCTTTGTTAAAGCACATTTTATAAATTCTTATTAAAATGATTTCTTGCAGTACCTTTGACAGTGATTCTTTTAGCAACCTAGCTACTTATTCATGACACAGCTATGGCAGGTAGTTCAGTACAGACACCAAAAACAAGGGAGGGATTTGTTTCCAGACCTGTATATCTTCTTCTAAAACCCCTTTGCTTTTGATCAAAATCTCTAGTGCAGAATTTTCTATTTTTTCATGCAGGAGGATCATAAGACACTCAGATGTGATTTCTGGGCAAGGCACACTTCCAGAATACATCGATAGCTTTGCAGCCCACTCCATTCCTTGTTAGGCTGTTCAGTGAGTAGGCAATGAAAAATCTCCTCTGCAGAGATAGATGGATTCCACCAGTAGCCTGGAAAAATGTGTTCTCTTCCCTCTGGGACTCACAAAAGATTAATGCTTTCCAAGGTTTGCCTAGCCTTAAATAACATTGAAAGAACAAGAACAGCAGGTTCCCTGGTCTGATTTACCCTAACCCACAAAACTAAAACTCCTGAAAATATAACTGTCTAAACAAATTAAATTTTAAATATTAATTTCATTGTGTTTACTTATCTATCCAGAAGGAGTATCTGAACATTCCATAGTCCAAATTGTTTAAAGGTATCCTGTCATCATGAAAATGTTATGTTTTCAGGGGAGAGGGAGAAAGGCTGAATTTTCTTTTTGGCCTCCTATGGGTAAAATATAGATCTGTCTTAACAATGGAAGAAATTTTCTATTTAATCAGATAAATAGCACATCTAGTCCAGTATTCTGCCTCCGTCAATAACGATGAGAAAGGCTATTTAAAGAGAGTATGTAAACCTGCTCATTTTCTGGCACCCATCCCTGTTATACTGCTTCTCCTGTCTCTACAAATCTTATATTAGGGATACTAGAGGGAAAATCACTCCCCAGTCCTTTTAGTATCCCTTTTACGCATCTGTTATCCAGGAATTTTTTCAGTCATTTCTTGAACTTGCTGATCCTGCCTGCCACCAAAATCCCCTGTAGGAGAAAGTTACAGGAATTTGCTACCCTTCATGTAAAACTGTTCCTTCTTTTATGTTTTTAATTTGTCTCGGATTAGTTCCACTGAGCATCTTATTTACAGTATTGTGGGATTTGGAGAATAACAGTTCTGCATTCACCTGATCATTTCCTTCCTTTCAACTTCTCCTCTTCTACCTGGACAGAAATTAAGATTGCTATCATGTCCTACCTCCATCAGCTTTAAGCTTCTGTATCTCTAATCTAGAAGACCTGAAATATCACAGTCCTTTGCACAGGAGCTGATTTCTAGAGCACTGAATATTCATGTGGCAAGAGTCCAGGTAAAACTACTCCTTGTTTGAAAAGTAGAGCCCAAAACTGGATAAAGTACTCCAGCAGATACTTTCCTGAGTAAGGCAGAAGGATTACTCCACAAACCTTGCAGGCTATACTTTTATTCACACCTTATAGTAGAATAAATGTTATTTTTTCAAAACATCATTATGCAAATGAGAAACCTACTCAGTCCTTCTATTTTGATGACAAAACACTAACAACTTTACTCAAGATTTGGTTATTGGAACTACCTTCATTGTTTTATTGCTCTAGTTTTTTACTAAATGCATGTCTCTCTAAATTGTTTTTGAGCAAATCCTTCGTGTCAAAAGCCTTGAGAAGTTTTTCCTCAAGACAGTTCCCAAGGACCTGCTCCAGCACTTTCAGAACTGCGTGCAGATCTAATAATTACTTTTAGACCTTCCTACACTGGCAAGACCAGTTTCCTCAGCTGTCTAGACTGCCTTGACCCCTGGTGAAAATCCATGACAGGAGTCCAAATTGAGTACATGGGCTGGTTGTGAAGGCCTGTACTTTGTCAAATAGCTATAAGATTTGAGATGTTTCTTCCTTTGAATTCTGGCAAGAAAAAATCGTGTACCTTTCCTCCTGATTCATTGTCCTGAAGAAAGGGTTTCACTCTCATTTTTCTTTATCTCCTGATAGATAAACAAAGAATCTATAACCCAAGAGTTAAGACCAAGATGCTGTAACTGAAATGAATGAAAGTTTCCTCCAAGTCCAACCAGAGGAGTAGGTTACA
This sequence comes from Opisthocomus hoazin, assembly GCF_030867145.1. NCBI lineage: Eukaryota > Metazoa > Chordata > Aves > Opisthocomiformes > Opisthocomidae > Opisthocomus > Opisthocomus hoazin. The sequence goes on along the minus strand of NC_134414.1, from coordinate 39,047,995 downwards.
CATGGACAACTATCACACAGTGGGTACGCATGCACTTCACACCAAGCAGTACGAATCCACAGGCTACAGGTTCTTTCTCACAAACACCTTTCCCCCAGTAAATCCATACCTGAACAGAACATAAAATCATATTCCTTCCTCTATGCCACCCTGCAAAGTGAGGATACGAGACCACAAGGCATATCTTTTTTCCATTACTTGGCCTGCACTCAGCCACAGTGATGAAAGAATTTCTTGGTTATTTGAACCAGGTTAAAAAGATCAACCTGCCTTGCATCTGCTCAGTGCATTCTAGCTCTGATGAGCACAGATGCATTTTACAAGAATATATCATCAGTACAGACAACATTTGCACAGCTGACATGCATATTTCTGTACCTGATGTCAGCTTAGCTCAATTAGCAGAACAAGCACATCATCATCCTGCATAAAACAAAGTCAGCCCAGATAAAGATTTTTTAGAACAGTTGAAGTTCTTAAAACACGCAGTCTAGAATAGCTAAAAGGCTCTTTCATGTTGCTGGTGCACTTTCAGTTGTACACTGACACACCCTTGCATTCTGAAGGTAAAGGCACATACTAAGGTGCTTTTCTGAAAATATAAGCACGTAATGGAGGTGGACAGAATGAGCCACTAGATAGACCAAATCTTGATAGAATCATAGAATCATAGAAAGTTTGGGGTTGGAAGAGACCCCTAGAGGTCATCTAGTCCAACCCCCCCGCAGCGAGCAGGGACACCACTAACTAGATCAGGTTGCTCAGAGTCCTGTCCAACCTGGTCTTGAATGTTTCCAGGGATGGGGTCTCCACTACCCCTACTCTGGGCAACCCGTTCCAGTGTTTCACAACCCTCATTGTAAAGAATTTCTTCCTTATATCTAGCCTAAACCTACCCTGTTTTAGTTTAAAACCATTGCCCCTTGTCCTGTCACTGCTGTCTCTACTAAAAAGATTGTCCCCATCTTTCCTATAGGCTCCCTTTAAGTACTGAAAGGCTGCAGTCAGGTCTCCCCGCAGCCATCTCTTCTCCAGGCTGAACAAGCCCAACTCTCTCAGCCTGTCCTCATAGGAGAGGTGCTCCAGCCCTCGGATCATTTTTATAGCCCTCCTTTGGACCCGCTCCAACAGTTCCATGTCCTTCTTGTGCTGAAGGCTCCAGGCAATACATAGAGTAGAGACATGAATAAATAATCATGAAATAAGGGCAGGGGGAAATAGTTCAGCTCAGCAGAGCAGGGAGTCACCAGCAAAGGTATATAAGGGTCCACGGTATGATCAAGTGGCAAGCTAGGAAAATAATCATTATAAATGGATATAAGTGGGGCAATATTGCATTTGTCAAGGCTAGGGAAAATAATGTTATTCATACTGAAACAAGAGATAGTCTAATGAGTTTTAGACTTAGTAAAGAAATGGGAAAGCACTGCAAGATTTAAGCCTAGTCAGGATCTTAGCATCTAAATTAGAAATGGCCAATCTGTCACTCCTTAACATTTCAGTGAGACTGTCATGCCATGGGGGCTTGTGGGAGAACATATTCAGACTTCTTGCTGTGACAACACACAGCTGAATATCCAGAGTGCTGGCAGTCATAAGAGTGTAGAGGAGTGGCAGAGGAGCAGAAGCAGGCATAAAGGAAAGTTGCTGAGGCAGTTCTTGAAGAGTGGACCAGAGTAGGAAACATTTAACTGTGGGTCTTCAGTCACTGTCCTGATTATTTCCCTTGCTTCATCTGAAATAAATCTGATGGCATGGACTAATACGCTCTGCAAATTGGGTCCAATCTCTGGCCTCTGAAGAGATCAATATATGTTTATAAACTATATCCCATCCAGTTGTGAGATGGTCACACCATTCATGTTTTCAATTATAGCCTGAAAAGCCAAACTTCAGAGTTTTGATAACAGTCTGGCCCCTGTGATCAGTAACTGTCCATATCTGGACACAATAGGAACAGATCCGCACAGTAGACATACTTGTATTTTGCACATAGCTTTTCCTCTGAAAACATTGATTTAGGAATGTATTATCTCAAATATGTTTTGAATGTATTATTTTATTATGTTATTTATATTACTCTTGGTCACCTTGATCTTAGCTATAGACTGTTAATCTAATGATTATAAAAGTCTCATCACCAACTGATGTAATAGATTTAATTTTTAGCTTTAAACACTACATAAAATTTCTTTTGTATTCCAGTTTCTCATCTTAAAGGAATCCAAAATTCTCATAAAACCTCTTTCAGATATGGTCTTTAATATTTACCAGTGGCTTCCAGTGACTGAGATGATTCCTAATAAAAACCTGGTCTATGCTTTCAGGTGCCCAGTAAAGCAGAAGTTTTATTTTCTTAGATTCTTTTTTGATTAGTGCTTATCAGTCATAAGTCAAGTTTAAAATTAGCAAAATTCGACAACAAGATTGAACGCTAGTGTGGGATAAATTTCTCACACTGTTTGGCGTTCATTCCACATCATGATATACAGCACTGTAAAATCTACTTGTGTTTGTCTGTTTTGGCTGACTTTTAATCTCACTGACTTTCTTGAATGCTGCCATGAACATTTTACCTGTCCTCTTTTTAGAAATCTGTGGAAAATGTGTATCTGAAATATCTGTCAGGTGACTGGCATAAGCGTCTGTCTACAGTTATCGAAAGGTTATATTATGTTCTTAAGACTGTAGATTAACTCTGTTTATACATCAGCATCCCAATTATTGTTATTATCATTACTTTGTCTGGGAAACAAAGAAGGGTATATCTGGAGGCTGAAATCAAGCCTCTTGCTGATTCTTTGAAATGAAATTTGTTGACTACTTCCCTTCAGAAATTTGTACTGTCGTATGCAATATTCATAATATGGATAGATACTTCATATGAGAATAATTTGTCTGTTCTGCTCAACCATTGTTTAATGAATTCCTAACAATCTGAGAGCAAGCTGTTGGAGGGCCATTATTAAATTTCATATTTCCTTTGCAGTTTTCTTTGCCACTGCTTCATCTATTTAGAATTATGATGACATTAACTTTTGTTTTCTTTCACAAATAGAAGCTCTGAATATTTGTTATTTGCAAAATGCAAAGTTTAAACTTTCATTGTTGATGCTTACTGGTCACAAAAAAATTAATCTACATTAAAATGATTTTGACTTAAATCAAAAAGACTATATCAGGAAAAGTATTGAAACCTACAAGAAAAACACAAAATGTTTAGCATGTGCGAAGAATATTTAAAAAGCTACAGCAAAATTATGCAAATGATGTTAATTTTATTAGGTATTTTCTTGTTCTAAGTTATATGAAAGGGAGACAGGCGTATGACCAAATGTAATATCATTCACTATACTATTATTATACATAACTCTAGTCTGCCACCTTTTATTCACCTCTTCTATAAACTAAATTGACTTAATCTTTCTGATCTCTCTTCCAGTAGAAGTTTTCTAAACCTGTAAGAATTCTCATTTCCCTTCTTTGGACTGTTTCTCTTCTGCTGTATCTCTTCACATCAAAATGGACACTGCAGCAATGAATACTGAATTTTTTAAATATCTGTCATCAGTATTGCTATATTCTATATCTTACTCTTCAAACAATCGTATGTCTTTTGGAGAAGTCTTGTGGTTATAGAGCACTGAATGGAGGTTTTCATTTACCTGCTCCAGTGACACCCAGGTCTGTTCCCTAAATGGCTGCAGCTAATTACAAATCCATCAACCTGTAGGGGTAGCTTGCACTATTCATTCCAATGCCTTCCACTTCTCTACAATAACCTTCTTCAGCTGCTAGGTTGTCTAATTGTCTAGTTTTCTTAAGTACTTTCAGAGTTTCTTTATATACATATACCGTGGTTTTAATAAAGTTCATTATTAAAGTATCCAAGCACGTCCTAGACATTAAAGAACTTTTAAAAAAAATATTAACATCCATTTCAATTTAAATGTCCTGTTTGCTCAAAAGCTTCTCTTTTAGTGCTTAATTTTTCAAAAACATTGCTTGAGAACTCTGTCCGCATTTACTAAGGACACTGTGTTCCTCTGTTTGCTTTATGTAGACAGGTATGGAAGGGTCAAGCTTACTGCTTAGTAAAGTGAGTACTGTGTTATTGGCTAAGTGCACTAGAGCATGTAAGGAGACGATCTAATGTTCCTATAGTAAAGGAAAAGACTGGAATGAAGTGCAGCTTCCTGGCTCCATTTCCCCACAGGTCACTACATCTTCCTGAGCTCTCATTGTAGGTCTTGCCTGCTCGTACATGGCAGTTCTTAACTTTTTCTGTATTATCCATCATTACTCAATTAAAACTCTCAGCTACATTAGTATTTGTATTTAGTACATTTAGAAGTTGACAAAATGCTGAGAAGTTGGTCCCAGGAGCAAACAACATATATCAGAATATAAAATTATTCTATCAAATTTTAAATCAACAGTTAAGAAGGATTTCTTAATTAATTTTCCCTACAACCCTAGGCATCCCAAATGATTTCCCCTGGCTGCTTTTACTTTTCGTATGGATTTTACAAATATAAGAAGTTGATGAAAGTATTTCAGTGTCTGAATTTCTCTGTGGTAGTCTTAGAATGTTAGTAGTGTCTTAAAGACACCGTAACATAGTATTTGCTTCCATGGATGAATGGAATTACGAAGACCGGCACATACATTTTCACTCTTAAATTGTGTGTTGTTTTGTTCCCTAATCCAGAGATCCAATTCTCTTTTAGTGGGGTGGTCTTTTTCCTTTTTCTTATTCCTTTGGTGCATCTTTGTTGAAACATATAAACAAAAGGTTAAGGATGCATCCTTTCAACTTTTGTTTTGGTTAAAATTAAGCCCAGATAGACTGTGACATAGATCAGTATAGCATATGGGTTATTCTCTAATTTCTTGCTTGCTCTGTGTCTCTAGACATAGATCCAGAGTTGAAATTTAATAATGAAAGTTATAGGACTGTTATATGAACTTGAAAGGAATACTGACCAGCAGTGGGATGAAATGATAGCTCCTTCCCTGTGTTACAGCATGAAAATTGTGCAATCCTGAAACACAGTGCTTTAGCAGCAACAGCAGGAGGTGGACAAGACAAAGATGGCCAAAGTACCACAAACCACACAGGTAATTGACACTTCTCAATGGTCAGTGGAGTTGTTCTAGCCAAAGGCAATTCCACCACTCTCATCCTGTCTGGATTTGGCCCTAAACATAGGCTAGACAGCAAGCTGAGGATCTGGAATTCCTATAACTCCATAACTAATAAACAATGAATAAATATATCTTAAATTTCTAGTAAGCAGCCCAGGCATCCCGCATCTAAGTATACTTTCTCACTGCAGTCTGACTTCATACTGGGGAGACACCTGGATATATATCAGCCTCCTGTACCTTGATTTCAAAATCAAATAACCTGGGTACGTATCCCAGATGCCGCCAGAGTTTCTCAGTGATGTGGAAGATGGTGGCACCAAGATTCAGGACATGCTCTGTAATACTCCCAGAAGTTGAAAAGCATAAAGGAATATCTACATTTCTTGTCTGTCTTCTTCAGCATTGTCTGCAAGGTGCTGGCTCTGCGCACCTATGAAAGAAGAGATGAAAAACCTAAGTTATTTTCTAATAAAAATATTTTACTTTTAATTGAAGAATTAAAATTCAGTATTTGTCTCATGTAAAATACGTAAACAGTTCCAGGAGCAAATCTCAAGCCATTTTTCTTTTGCTTAGCATGTTCTAGGCAGGTAGATGTACAGTAAGAACAGAGAAAGGATCTGATGTATTTATTGTCCTTTGAGTCAGAAAATATGAATTCTCAAAGACTCAGCTTCAACAGATGGGATATCCATTCATCTTCAATGCTCCAGAGCTTTGTGACAGATAAAAATGAGAGATTTAAAGCTTTAGATCTCCTTGAGCTGAGAGTTTAGGCTAAATTTTAAGACTCCTTTTTCTTCATTGAGTGCTCTAAGCTATTCATTAAGACATATACTATTGATATAATTGTAAGCAAAAATATAGATGCCAGCACCTAATAACAGAATGCAATTTCTAAATCACAGCTTTACTGAGGTTCCTACATACAATTTTAAGAGAGATTTTAAGCCCAAGCTGGGTGTAGCATTTTCCTGCTTTTGGGTGTACCCTACTGACATCTTAGCATTCAAATACGTCAGCTGTTAGGATCCTTAAATTTAAAATCTTGAGTGAGCAATCACTGGAAACTTACAGCACTTAAATGAGGACCTAGATGACCACACTGTCTGCTCAGTAAATGTAGTGCCATCACGGAGCATGTGCAACAGAATCATTAATATGAAAAATTTTTCCAGAAACTGTGGCTGTTTCATCTTTTCAGGAACTTGTATAGTTTTGACAGATTTTCCTGGATACAGATGCTTAAATTTCATCGAAGTTGTGCTTTAGGTACTCAGCTTTTATGTGAATCGAGGGAAAATAGATATTTCACTCAATTTCGGAGTCTAAATACTTATGTGGATCTGGTTCATGCATGACTAATAGTTCATGAAATTGAGCTGAACTTCAACTGAGCAAGAATTTGAGTACTTTCAGCTGAGTTGAACACTTTTTGTTAGCCCTGGTGATATCCTTCCAACTGCCTCCCGGCTAGAGGAGAACATAGGCAGAAAGAGAGAGGGAAATGCATATTTGAATCATTTTCTATATTTATGTGCATGCTCATGTATGTATACTGTCTCCAAGTACCGTTATATACCTGTTACAGATAAAAAAAGACAGGGTCATAAACACCTGACAAACATATATACCGTTTGTAAGAATTCACCCATTCATATAACTGAACTGTGAAGCTGCTCAGGCAGTGTGTCAAAACAAAATGCGGTACAATAAATATTGTGTTACATTTTATCAGGTCAATAAATACAAAGCAATGGAATACTAAAGAAAACATACTTTGTTAGAATTATGATACTGGCTGAACACTTCAAAGAAACAGAATTATGTTACCAGTGCACTCCATAGCTAATAGGAAAAAAAAAAAAAGTTTTACTTTTCTCAAAGAAAACTATTTTCTTTGAAATAATTGAAAATTTTTGTGTCTACCTGTGTCTCTCCCAAAATAAAGATGAGAAATAAAATGTTTCCTAAAATCCTCTGTAAAGGTGGTATTGTTCAATAATCTCTGCTGCATGGTTTTCTCTATTTCAGGGTCAATTATGTGAGCAAGGGACAGATTAGAAGCCACACAGAATCTTATTGAGTCCCTTCATGAGCTACTGACATAAAGAGAATCTCAATCTCTTCAGAAAGATATTTTGCAATCAAGAAGTATGAGACTCCCAAGAGAAAACAATCATTTCAGCAAGACACAGGCCTGCCAGCCCCAAAGAGATGGGCAGCAGGACTGTGTGTGTATTAAAAAGTACAACAGCCACCACTGCCTTCCGTCTAAGTGACATTCATAAACAATCCTTCCTTTTCACCCATGCAATCATCATTCTCGTTAAGAGAGGTCTGTCAGACTCAGAAAGAAGGAGCGTAAGAATAGCAGTTAGCACAGTGTAAGTTGCTCCCTCCCCACCGCCTGCTGTCCGTCTATCTGTCTGTCTAGAAACTCCCTGGCATGCTCAAGTGGTCAGCCTTCTGCAGCCTCTGGCCGTGACTTAGCTGGCACTTTCAGGCTCCCAGAAGACAATGCAGACATATCCAATGCATCCAGGAATTTCCTGCCAGCTATACCTACTTACAGAACCTTGCCTTGGGCCATAGCTTTGTGTTACAGCTATATTTTAGGCCTTGTAGGCCAAGCTTAGCCCTGGTTAAATGACTTGAGAAACTTCAAAGGAGCTGCCTTCATATGACATATATTTTACAGAAGGGTTCATGCTGCCCCTTTTTCTTTCAAATCCCTCTTCTTACGCTTTCTGTCATCATCTGCTTTTCTCCCTCATGTCCTACAGGTTCTTCAATTAAACCATGAGCATAGCCATGTTTCACTTACAATGGAATGAGACTCTCATTATCTTCGTTGTAGCACTTACCCCACCATGCATCGCACATTCTCTCATCTCTGCTCCTCGTATATTGTCTGATGTAAACTCTGGGGTGGGAAGGTCTGGGTTTTTAAATCTCTGTGAAGTGCTATTTGAATTTAAAGTGACACATACATATATAATTAGAATATGCATAAAAATAATTACCAATATTCTTAACTGGCCTGAATGCAAGATGATATGCTTTTAGATCTAAGCTCCTTTTCTTCTCTAAAGATAAGCCTGGACATTTGCATCAATATTTTAAAAGAGATTTGGAAGAGAATGTCCCTAAAAAAATCTTCAAAATAGAGAAGTTTATTTGTGGGAAAGTACTTTTTCCATCATAACTCAATCCCTCCTCACCCTTCAAAGCTTCCATGTAACAGAGAAGGCTGTATAAACGAAGGACAAGAGGATCATTTGGGACCATGCAGTAATCCTGTACCTGTGTACTCCAGCTGGAATCGTCTGTCTACAATGTTTTACAGTCAGATATAACAAACTCTGCCTGACTCCAAGTCAACCAGAAGCACTGAAATCCAAGACAGAATGAAATTTCCTTGTAATAAGCCTTGTTGTAAGACTTTAAATCAGGCTCAAGATAGGGCTACTGAGCCTATACAACTTCTGGGTGGCTATGAGAACAGAATGACCTCATGACACTGGGAAAAGAGCAATCTCAGATTTGCTTTCTATATAGAAATATTTAGAATCTCTCTTCAGCCACCAGAACACAAAGGAACTGACTGAATAAAAATTTGAGTGGGCAAGAAGTTCTCAGCTAAGATGTGATAAAATTGAATTGCGATCCAGAGCTAACAGAGAAATATTATTCACCAAATAGCTGATGCTTTGTGCAGTCCTTCCACTCATTCTCCAAGAAATTTCCCCAGGATGATGCAGCATAACTGGGACAGGGTTCTGTTCTTAAGAAGATTATAGTAAAACACAGGCAAAGGGAAATCAATAAAGATAATGAGCGTATTAAGGAAAGGAGATTATAACTGGTTGAGGTTTTCCTTGCAAAAATGAAACCTTCCGAAGAAAAAAAAGATTAGAAACACTGCCCCACCCACCTACCCCCCCGCCAAAAAAAAAAGGAGAAAAAGAGAAAAATCTCTACAGTGAAACCAAACACAGACAAGCAATTAAACAGAAAAGGTCAGAAAAGGGCTCAAAGATGCATATCACAGGTGGATGGTGTGCCGATCCAATATCGGGGAGGTTTCGATGCGATCCCAGGAGACGAGATTAAGACGCAAACGCAGTCAGATGCCGTGCAACCTTGTAAACTTTATTTCGGTGAACCGGGAATCGGAGGTTGGGTGGGGACGGCAGCAGGGGGAGGAGAAGACGAGACAGAAAATAAAGGGGTAAAGTCGGAAAAACCTCAGTGGGCGAGAAAAAGAAGTGCGGGGGGAGGGGATCAGTTACCACCACCACGGATTCGACAATGTCCAGCTATGTCCGGTCGGCTCAGTCTCTGTGCAGGCGTGGAGGCCCCAGCGAGGGCGGAGTCCAGCAGCGAGGTGGCGAGGAGCAGAGCAAGAGAGCCGCGAGGAGCATGTGCTGCCCTTTTATAGGGGCATTTGCGCATGCACAGGGCATGTCTGCATACATGCAGTTCCTGCCATGCATGCTGCCCACTTAGACAAGTCCATTCTTGCCCGTCCACGTGCTACTCTGTGCGCAAGCGCTTTCCTGCAGGTCGTTGTGGCGGTTTCTTTCCAGAGGCCAGCAAGAGATGACAATGTCGAGACAAAACCAGTTTGTAGCGGTCTTCTACAGATGGATGGCTTCAGTTTCTAATTCTGCCTTGCTGCAGTTATGTTCTGCCACTGAATCTTGGACAACAGGAAGAATAAAGGCATGGAAATAATTTATGTTGAATGTGATTGAATAGGTACATTTTCATAGTATCATTCTGAGGTGAACAGGCTGAGTGATATTCAGAAGAATGGTTATACTAACTTAGCCCAAGGGTTTATCTATCCCAACCTGCTTGTCTCCAGATAGATTACAGATGCATGTATAGATAAGACTGAGTATATGTGTGTGTTTCTTCATGATGTTCTTCCACCTTAGGTGGTTGATATTTGTCTTTCTAGTAAACCCCAATGGCTCTCTATTCCAAGTACTTGCTCAGTTTCCCAGTGAACCCAGGTAAATTTCTTACATCCACAATACTGTTTTACGCTTGCTGACTGAAGAATTGCTTCCTTGTTTTTTTTGCCTTTTTTTTTTTTTTTTAAACTTAATTCTCATAGCTGCACTTAATGACTTCTGCCTTTTGTGTTGGAAGAGGCAAGGAGCAGTTAAGGCCTACCAGTCTCCTCCATGCCTCTCATGTCTCTAACTCATCTCCTTTTCATGCTGAAGAGTCCCAACCCACTTATGCCTCCCTTTTGCAGCTGTTATTCCACACCTTGTTGTCTTTCTCTACACCTATTATTTTATTGACAGTCTCCCAGAGTCGTAAGTCTTTCTTCAGCTCTTCACAGTTTTATTTCATTCTTACTACCCTGGATAAAATAACATGTTCAGCAGACTTTCAGCTCCACTCTTGTTCTCTAGATGTGATAATTATGTCATACCCACAATCAAGAAAAAGTAAGTACTCTTCTCAAATTTACAAAGCAGGAATGAGAGAGGTTTTTTATATTAAAAAGCTGAAAGATAGTCTTTCAAGCATATATCATTTTCCCCCAATCACATGTTTGTCATACTCTCATATAAATTTCCATTACTTACTGCCTGAGACATTCAGTTAATCACTCAGGCACCCTGTCGCTCTGCAGGTAGGTCACTTACAGCATGCTGGCTAGATACCATCTTTCCAGCGTGGTTTATTGTTCCAGAATGGTGTTTCTTGAAGAGCTCTGTGGAATAATTCTTTACAGTAAGAGAAACATTAGTTGTCCAATTGGAGATTTACTAACCTCCTCTTGAGGAAGTTTCATCTCCTCATATACTTGCTCCTAAAAATAAACAGTCCCTTTAAGCTACATTCCTGTCATCAGGAGATAACCCAACCATGTCCTGCTTGAGCACAAGTTGATTAGGGCTAATCTCTAGTGGACAGGAGGGAATGTGTTTTGCTTGTGCTGCCAGCTGTGTTTTTGGGCAACAGAAAAAGGGTATGCAGTCAAAATGCACCAGCAGTGTGACAGGCAATGTAACTGATGTGCTTCAGGACTTAACAAACACAACGTTAGCAGGTCTGGCTTTCAACCAATGGAATAAATCATTGAACCTGAAGTAACTTCTCCCATTTACAGAAAATGAAGTAGCTTCCCCAAACCCCAGCATCTGGACAACTACCAGTCTCAGAAGAAAAGTTTTATCTTTCCAGCCTTCCTTTTGCTCATATTGACCTTGTGATTGAGCACTTCGCCCATTTCAGAGTATACTGTAAGAAGTTGTGGCCGTTATCAGTACTGTATGCTTTATTTACATACCAGGGTACAGTCTGAATGAAAGCTGCTAACTTGTACTCTTTTATTTAACACAAAACAGTTCTTTCCTGCTTTACCTGAAGGAAAGTGTCTGGTTTATGGTATTTTAGAGTACAGTACTTTATAGCTTGTATAGTTTACATCACAATTCTAATTGTTTTTCTGATAATTATGTGTCACTAAATGTGACTTTAATGTATATTTAGATTCTCTGATCTGTGCTTTTTGCCATCTTAGTTAAGCTCAACACATCTGAACTGACAGAGCAAGGAAATCTATTTAGTTGGTTTAAATGTTTAATGCATTTTTTCCTGAACAACACTGCATGATCCTATGAGGTAATGCCCTGCTTAAAAATTTGGAGAGTATGTCTGCATTACCCAAAAAAACACAATAAAAAGGGTTGGTATAGATTCTGAGCAATAAACTGACAGTATAACTAGAACTTAAAGCAGTTATGTTTATTCAGAATATATATTGTGCGGAGGAATAATCCGTTAATATCTCCTAAATCTGCAGGTTTCCAGTACAGTGTATCTTATCTAAACAGACAAACACTGGCCAATTCCTACTTCTCAGCTCCCATTTCACAGCGATGTGATAGCACAGACTATTTAATTTGCTCTTCTACATTGTGTAGTGGCTGTGCATGAACACATGTATTCTTCCATATGTTATTACAGTTGACGATAGTTCTCAGCTTGTAGGGCATCTTTATGCTATATTTGACCTCAGACAGTACCTGACTCATCCCCAATTTTCTTCCTGTTTTTCTCAATTCCCTTAAAAATTACTTATTATCTGTTATAGTAGGGAGTCAGACCACATCACAATAATATCCATTTCTCTACATAGTGCTTAGCTTAAGGTGGAGGTGATTAAGTTGATAATTTGAAGACTCCTGTGGGCTTTTGTTGTGCTATACAGATGGCACATATGTGGCTAGGTCAGAGAGTGTTAAAACTGCTTCTGTGCCCTACAGGTATGTGCACATAGTTACTATGTCTATTACAGCAGGTCCAACTCAGGAAGCTCATGAATTCAAGGATGAACATGGGATATGATTATCCATACTGTTTAATTGCAATTCAACTGCCTGCCAAAGTTTTGGCATATGCCAGCTGACGCTCTTCCAGGAAACACCTGGGTACATTTTAAGGTATAGCAAAATGCAGGGAATGTTCCTAATGTGTAGAGCAGATGAGACCATCCCATTCAGAGGAAAAAAAGATTTTAGTAGAATGGACAAAATTTATATGTGTAATTTGGTCTCAGAGCTGTCTTAAGATACCCAAGCTGGTTCCACAGGAACAAGGACGAGCACAAAACACAGTGCAGAAGTGCGCAGAGCTACTGTTCTGGTGAAGCTGGTTTGCTTCCACTCCCAGAGGCACCTCAGTGATGTCTACACCTCTTGTTAGAAACCTCATGAATATAAAAGGAACTTTTATTGGGGGTATTTGTGGGGTTTCCCCCCCAGAATTGTACCCCTAGCGCCCTACAATTTTCCTATCATGCATATCTAGAAGTGAGGCAAGCATTTAGCTTTACATCTCATTGATTAACCAGCTGGGTATTTGGGTCCCATTCTAGTGATGTCTGAGAGTTTGAGTCTAGAAAGACCGAAACATTCATTTCTATTTTTTGTAGGATTACCATTTCTTTTACATTTTACCTGGCAAAATGCTATATCTATCTTCCTACAGAAGACAGTTTTAAAAGAAATAGAAATATGCACAACGACTTTCAGAGGAGCAAATATACAAATCAAGCAAGTTAAAATAGGGTCTTTTATAAAGATTTTATAAAGATTCAAAGTAAAGACTGGCCTGTCGCTTAAGTACATTTGCCTTCCCAATTCTTTCATGAAGGTGTAGAGAAGCAGACTAATAATTAACATACTCAATCCACTACAGTTTGCCGATGTGGGCTAACCTGCATACCTCCTACCCATCCTGTCTGTTATGTATAGCTTATGCTGTTCTCCAGATGGATTTCTCATACAAAACTATTTGTGCACTTATACACTATACCTAAGCCTTCAGCTGTTTAATCACACTGTGTATCTGGGATGTGTTAAAAAACCAAAATCATTAACTAAATTTGTATTTAATCAATTACATAAAAAATAATCTGATTTTCAGTGATGTTAAGCAGCAGCAGCTTGAAAGGATTTTACAGATAACTTCACAACTTTTGAAACATTTGGATTAAAAATGATCTCTCTTTCTCTTTGATTTCCTTAACTTCAAGCCCTGTCCACCAGCAGGATTGCTCAGATTATTGCCCCTAGCATATGCCTCTCATGCATCATTTAGAAATGCATTGGCAAGTTTATTTCAGGTCCAAAGCAAAGTGCACACACACAGACTGTGGTGCAAAGCCACATCCTGAAAAAGTCAGATTCAGAACATAAATCCAGAAGTCTGTTGACACAAAGTCAATTCTTGCCTTAAAAATAAACTGCCTGACACAAGCTAAGTTATGAAAAATAACACTAGCTTTTCTAAACTCACTATCACATCAGTTTGCTCACCAGCTTTAGACAGCACATGAAAACAAAAAACAGAAAACAATCCTACTTATACTCTTTATACTACTTTCTTGACAGACCATTGCAGCGATCTGCATAGTCAAAATATGTCAGTTTTCATAGGTACTGCTGCCTTGCGAGTATGAACTATTGGAGAAAATACTTCAGTATTTCTACAGAAAATACTCTAGTTTTTAAAGAGTCATAGCTGTAGAAGTCAAATTATTATACTGGTCCAAACTAAAGCTTTCATTAGGACTTCAGACAGTTCTGTTTTCTCAGTATCATTCTGTCTTATCCATCCTTATCACTTTTTTTTCCTTGAGTCTCCTTCACAGAATCACAGAATCACAAAATGTTCAGCATTGGAAGGGACCTCTGTTGGTCATCTCGTCCAAAAAACCTGCCGAAGCAGGGTCACCTACAGCAGGCTGCAAAGGACTGCATCCAGACAGGTCTTGAATATCTCCAGAGAAGGAGACTCCACAACCTCCCTGGGCAGCCTGTTCCAGTGCTCCATCACCCTCAGAGGGAAGAAGTTACTCCTCATGTTCAGACAGAACTTCCTGTTCTTCAATTTGTGCCCATTGCCCCTTGTCCTGTCGCTGGGCACCACTGAAAAGAGCTTGGCCCCATCCTCCTGACACCCACCCTTCAGATATTTATAAGCATTTATAAGGTCCCCTCTCAGCCTTCTTCAGGTTAAACAAGCCCAGCTCCCTCAGCCTTTCCCTCACCATCTTCGTAGCCCTCCGCTAGACTCTCTCCAGTAGCTCCTCATCTTTTTTGAACTGGGGAGACCAGAACTGGAGACAGTACTACAGATGGGGACTCACTAGGGCAGTGTAGAGGGGAAGGAGAACCTCCCTCAACCTGCTGGCCACACTCCTCCTGATGCATCCCAGGATCCCATTGGCCTACTTGGCAGCCAGGGCACACTGCTGGCTCATGGTCAACCTGTTGTCCACCAGGACACACAGGTCTCTCTCCACAGAGCTGCTCTCCAGCAGGTCCGCCCCAAGACTTCAGTGGTGCATAGGGTTGTTCCTCCCCAGGTGTAGGACCCTGCACTTGCCCTTGTTGAACCTCATCAGGTTCCTCTGTGCCTAACATTCCAGGCTGTCCAGGTCTCCCTGAATGGCAGCACAGCCTGCTAGTGTATCCACCACATCTCCCAGTTTTGTGTCATCAGCAAACTTGCTGAGGGTACACTCTGTCCCTTCATCCAGGTCATTGATGAAGAAGTTGAACAAGACTGGGCCCAGTACTGACCCCTGAGGGACACCACTAGTTACCGACCTCCAACTAGACTCAGCACCGCTGACGACAACCCTCTGAGCTCTGCCATTCAGCCAGTTCTCAATTCACCTCACTGTCCATTCATTTAGCCCATACTTCCTGAGTTTCCCTAGGAGGATGTTATGGGAGTCAGTGTCAAAAGCCTTGCTGAAGTCGAGGCAGACAACATCCACGGCTCTCCCCTCATCTACCCAGCCAGTCACACCACTGAAGGAAGCTATCAGATTGGTCAAGCATGATTTCCCCTTGGTGAATCCACGTTGACTACTCCTGATAACCTTCTTTTCCTCCACTTGCTTGATGATGACCTCTAGAATGAGCTGCCCTATCACCTTTCCTGGGATGGAGGTGAGGCTGACCGGCCTGTAGTTCCCTGGGTCCTCCTTCTTGCCCTTTTTTAAGATTGGAGTGACATTGGCCTTTCTCCAGTCCTCGGGCACCTCTCCTGTCCTCCAGGACCTTTCAAGGATGATGGAGAGTGACTCAGCAATGACATCTGCCAGCTCCCTCAGCACTTGTGGGTGCATTCCATCGGGGACCACGGATCTGTGGATATCCAGATTACTTAAGCGATGTCTCACGCAGTCCTCCTCAACCAAGGGAAAATCATGCTCTCTTTAGGCTTCCTCTCTTACCTCCAGGGCCTGGGATTCCTGAGGGCCTGCCTTGGCACTGAAGACTGAAGCAAAGAAGGCATTCAGTAGCTCTGCCTTCTCCACATCCGCCATCACCAGGACACCCGCCTCGTTCAGCAGCGGCCCCACATTGTCCCTAGTCTTCCATTTCAATGTAGTTGAAGAAGCCCGTCTTGTTGTTTCTGACATCCCTTGCCAGCTTCAATTCCAGGTGGGCCTTGGCCTTCCTTGTTGCCTCCCTGCACGCTCTGACCACATTCCTGTACTCTTCCCAAGTGGCCTGTGCCTCTTTCCACATTCCATGGACCTTTCTCTTCCACCTGAGCTCTGCTAGGAGCTCCTTGTTCATCCATGCGGGTCTTCTGCCTCCTTTCCTAGCTTTCTTGCTCAGGGAATGCACAGCTCCTGAGCATAGAGGAAGTGATGTGTAGACAGCAACCAGCACTCATGGACCCCCCTGCATTCCAAAGGCCTGGCCCATGGGATTCCTCCCAGTAGCTCCTTGAAGGGGCCAAAGTTAGCTCTCCTGAAGTCCAAGGTTTTGATCCTACTTATTGCCCTGCTTCCTCCACACAGGATCCTGAACTCCACCATTTCATGGTCACTGCAGCCGAGGCTACCTCCAACCTTCACATCCTCAACCAGTCCCTCTTTTTTCGTCAGTACAAGGTCCAGCAGAGCACCTTTCCTTGTTGGTTCCTCCACCACTTGCATCAGAAAATTGTCATCGATGCTCTGTAGGAACCTCCAGAACCACATGTGTCTAGCTGTGTGGTCTTCCCAGCTGATCACAGAATCACAGAATCACAGAATAGTAGGGGTTGGAAGGGACCTCTGTGGGTCATCTAGTCCAACCCCCCTGCCGAAGCAGGGTCACCTACAGTAGGCTGCACAGGACCTTGTCCAGGCGGGTCTTGAATATCTCCAGAGAAGGAGACTCCACAACCTCCCTGGGCAGCCTGTTCCAGTGCTCCGTCACCCTCAGAGGGAAGAAGTTACTCCTCATGTTCAGACGGAACTTCCTGTGCCTCAGTTTGTGCCCATTGCCCCTTGTCCTGTCACTGGGCACCACTGAAAAGAGCTTGGCCCCATCCTCCTGACACCCACCCTTCAGATATTTGTAGGCATTTATAAGGTCCCCTCGCAGCCTTCTCTTCTTCAGGCTGAACAAGCCCAGTTCCCTCAACCTCTCCTCATAGGGGAGATGCTCCAGTCCCCTCACCATCCTTGTAGCCCTCCGCTGGACTCTCTCCAGTAGCTCTTCATCTTTCTTGAAGTGGGGAGCCCAGAACTGGACACAGTACTCCAGATGAGGCCTCACCAGGGCAGTGTAGAGGGGAAGGAGAACCTCCCTTGTCCGGCTGGCCACACTCTTCTTGATGCACCCCAGGATCCCATTGGCTTTCTTGGCAGCCAGGGCACACTGCTGGCTCATGGTCAACCTGTTGTCCACCAGGACACCCAGGTCCCTCTCCGCAGAGCTGCTCTCCAGCAGGTCCACCCCAAGCCTGTACTGGTGCATGATGTCAGGGTGGTTGAAGTCCCCCATGAGAACCAGGGCCTGTGACTGTGAGGCTGCTTTCAGCTTCTTGTAGAAGGCCTCATCAACTTCCTTTTCCTGGTCAGGTGGCCTGTAGTACACACCCACACTAACATCACCTACATGAGGCTGTCTTGTAATTCTAACCCTTAAGTTCTCAGCTCCTTCTTCAGCTGCCCCCAGGCCAAGCTCAATGCATTCCAGTTTCTCCCTCACATATAGAGCAACTCCACAACCTCACCTTGTTGGCCTGTCTTTCCTAAAGAGTGTGTAGCCATCCATTGCAGCACTCCTGTCATGAGAGTCATCCCACCATGTTTCTGTGATGGTGACCAAGTCATAGCTGTCCTGCTGTACAATGGCTTTCAGCTCCTCCTGTTTATTGCCCATGCTACGTGCATTGCTGTAGACGCACTTGAGCTGGGCCGTCAATCTCACCCCTGACCCTGGCACGCCAATCCTGGGCTCATCTCTAGTCAGCTGGGCGACGTCCCTTTTCCCCATTGAACCTAGTTTACAGGCCTCTCAATGAGCCCCGCCAGCTCATGGTCAAGAATCCTTTTTCCTCTTTGAAACAGCTGGACTCCATCTTGTGCCAGCAGACCCTGTGCCATGTAAACCTCCCCATGATCAAGGAAACCAAAATTCTACCGATGACACCAGTCTCTGAGCCACCTGTTAATCAGGTGAGTTTTGCTGCCCCTTTCAGTGCTGTTCCCTGCCACTGATGGGATTGAGGAAAACACCACCTGTGCCCCAATCCTTCAACCAGTCACCCTAGTGCCTTGAAGTCCCTTTTGATGGCCTTGGGACTTCTCTCTGCTATCTTGTCCCCTCCAACCTGCATTACCAAGAGGGTGTAATAATCAGAGGACCACACCAGACCAGGAAGTTTTGTAGCAACATCCCTAACCCAGGCCCCAGGGGGGCAGCAAACTTCCCTGTGGGATGGGTCCTGTTGGCATATCGGGCCCTCTGTTCCCTTCAGAAGGGAATTGCCTATGACAATTACCCTTATTTTTTTCTTAGCCGAGGCAGTCATAATGCGTGGGGCTGACCAACTCTTCCTAGGCAACCCCCTGGATGGACCTTCACCCACATCATCATTTGGCTGTCCCTCACATTCCAGAACCCTGTATCTGTTGCTGAAGGGCAGTAGGGCAGGTGAGGGAGGCCAGGAGGGGATTTGCTTGCCGCCCCGAGCAGGGACCCATTTCCATTCCCCCCTGTCTCTTCCGTCCCCTATTTGTGCTCGGTGGCGAGAGCATAGGGGGTCCTCTGCTTCTCGTGGAGCCGCCTCCTGCTACCTTGGCCTCAGGGAGGGCAGGGAGCGGCTCCACCAGTTGATCTTGCGCTCACGCTCCCGGATGCTCCTTAACCTCTTCACTTCTTCTTTCAGCTCTGCCACCAGGCTGAGCAGGTCATTTACCCGGTTGCACCGAACACAGCAGTTGACTCTGCTGTCCTCTGGTTCAAGCGCCAGGCTCAGGCACCCCCTGCAGCCAGAGACCTGGACAGCTGTGTGTTTGTGTGGGACCTCCATCTGGGTCCCCACGCTCCTTCTGGCAACAGCTTTCCGATAGGTGGAAGCCATAGTTAGAATATCTTCTGGAAGGGTGATGCCCACTACGTGAGTAGCCAGGAGGGGGGACTGCTGCCTGCCCGCTCGCCTTCCCCGTGAAAACTGCCGTGCAAACTGCCACGCAAACCGCTGAGCCGCACCCTGGCTGATGCACCGCACCCTGTTTGCCAATCCTGTTCGCCTGCGCTCCCTGGGGCTGCTCTTGTACGTGAGGAGGTTTGGCCGCTGTCACACTCATCCCTGTCCACACTGAGTCAGAGCTGCTGCTCGTTGGCAACTCCCCCTTTCCCCCTCGGGGGAGGGGGGAGGGGGGGGAGGTTCTTGGGTCTCCTCTCTCTCCCAGCGCTTTTGCCGCCTCGCTGCTGCGGTTTTGCCACTTCAGAAAGGGTCCCTTGGTGCAAGCGTTTGCTCCAGAGCCCTTCGCCTTCAGTGGCTTCCACTTCCCTTATTTGTTAGCTAACGTTCATAGTTTGATGTCACCCATCTAACTAGGAAATATTTGTCTGCTTGTGGTTCCAGATGGGAGGCTGTTTTACGAATAAATCAGTAAATTCCTTTACTCTCTATTATCCCATCCTGAAGTTGAGGAGGAAGGAGTGGAAAGAATAAATAATGTTTTCCTATTCTGCACCATTCAACCTAAAACCTCCTTAAGGGTGCTCTTGACTTCTCCTGGTTTGACTTCATTCTAGCTAACTTTTCCTTGTTCTCCATCCATCTGTTTTTTGCCCTCTGCACTTCTTCAGACTATCCTATTACTTTTTAAAGCATTTCACAGTTTAGGTTTTTCATCCATTTTCAATTACAGGAATTGGTTTTCTCCTCTGCTTTGTACTGAGGTTTTCTGCTCAGAGGTTTCCAAATGACCCTTAGTTTAGCCTAAATCCTTTCAATGCTGGTTTTGTCTTTTGATTTTTACACTCCTTGATTGTGGGATTCACTTCCATTAGACATCAAAACTGTAAAGTCAGGACAGTTCTCTGGGGCAAAAAAAAAGAACTTTTCAATTTAATTTTAAGACTCACTTCTCTATTTCAAGTTCAGTACCATTCTAAGTTTTTGTTTTGGTATTTTCAATATAAAGTGCTTTGAGAAACTTTGTGTGGGCAGCACTGTATAAATTCAATTTATAGCTGTATTGTAACGTTAACTTCATCTCTTCTAAAGCCAAAAATGCAGATTTTTCTTGATCTGTGTCTATAATGTTAGATTTTCTGCCAGTCTTTGCATAGAATCTTAATAAATACAATTTGATTTAGAGATACCAGAAAGA
Source organism: Opisthocomus hoazin (assembly GCF_030867145.1). NCBI lineage: Eukaryota > Metazoa > Chordata > Aves > Opisthocomiformes > Opisthocomidae > Opisthocomus > Opisthocomus hoazin. Next base: position 39,027,666 of record NC_134414.1, on the reverse strand, counting down.
CCTGCCATCTTGGATATACATGTCTGATGATTGATAGAAAAGTGTAAATTAGACACAGAAAATAACAATTAGGTCACTCAGTTTGTCCCAGACCCAGTAAAAATATTTTATTATAATCCTTTTTTATTGTCTTCTAATTTCCAGTCCAATATGAAATGGCCCAGGGAGTGGTGAATATGGAACTTCTTTTTAGGTCAGTTTTTCTTTCCTGACTCATACTGGCTTGCACCTTTCACATAAAGTAAACTCAGCAAAATCACTGTTCATCATGCTTAAAGGGTGGCAGAGTTAACTTAAGTCAAACACTAGCCTAATGCTCTGACACGTATGGGTGTTATACACACACAAATATCTGTAAAGACACACAACCAGTGCTAATATGTAGGGTATTATTCTGTCCTAATTTGTAATTGCTCCTAATTACAGTCCATTCTAGCAAAGACATTTGAGCACATATTTGTAAGTGAAGGAAGAGTCTCGTGTAAACCACATGTCATATTGCCGAAGTCCTCATCTGGCTCTCACAGTTTTCAGTATTCATACAACCCACTATCATTCAGCTAAGTAGTATTTTCACCTTTTTCCATCTGTCATTGAACATTCACTTCACATTTCTAATCAGTGTAATGTAATCTAATAAATTCTGCGTAGGTAAGTGTCAAGTGATACACATGAGAGAAAACAGTCCTAACCTTATATAGAGAATGATGGACTGTGAGATAGTTATTTCTCCTCAGAAAACTCATCTTGAGTTATTATAAATTTTTCTATGAAAAGATCAACTTAATTCTCAGTAGCAGTCAAAAAAGTAAATTAAATGGTAGGAATTATTGGGAAAAAAATACAGAACAAAACAGAGCATTGCTATGCCACTGTATAAATCCATTGTGTTCTTTTGTCTTGAATACTGTGTGCTGAGTGAGTCCCTCATCTTAAGAAGAATATAACAGAGCTAGCAAACGGAACAAGGATGATCAAAATGTGGGATTCTTCAGCCTGGAAAATAGATGTCTGAGTAAAATACAACAAAGGTCTGTAAAATCATGCACAGCATGAAGAAGATAAACTCAGAATGGTTTTTCACTGTCTCTTCCAATATAAGATCTGAAGAATCTTAAACAAAACAAGCACAGGAGGCTAAAGCAAAGGATTTTGTCATAGTATCACTAATTAAACTTTGTAACTGTATTCCAACAGACATTGTGTATGCTAAACATTCACAGGAGTTCAATAAGAGAGCAGACAAATCCATGATTGGGAGGAGAGAGTGGGGAGGGAAGAAAACCCGACATCAAGACCTATCAGATATTAAGATATCTTCTCTGGCTCAAAAAATCCTTCAGCAGTAATTGATGGGAGCTGGGTGAATATATTTAAGAAGCTTACCTCTGCTATTGCTATAGTAGGAGACAAGATAATGGACTAAGAAAGACTTTTGTTGTGAACCAAAAGATCGCTGTTAAGTTTTGGTTTTAACCATTTATTTTCCTTATTTTAGAACTCTCATTTTCTGGTATGTATTTCCCTTAGTGTTTTTTCTAGCATTGCAGTTATGTATTTATCATTACAATATGTCAAGAGGTATTGCTACATAGTCCCTTAATATCTAATTCCTATTAAATCTAATGGAGTAAGCCATGTATTTTGCTGTATTTGAAAACCCCAATTAGCTTCTTTGTGTAACTTTGACAAATAACATAAAAAATTTTGGCCGTATTTATTTTCTGATATTCTTTTTAATGTTTTTTGGTCTTTCTGCAATTTGCAAACAAAGGGATTAATATAATCTGCTAATTCAAGGTGTAAATATACTAACAGTTGAAGCATAGAGCTGTGAAGGGTTAAACCAGCCTCACAAAGTTGTTTAAGTCAGCTAAATCATTAATAAGAAGAAGTTGCTTCTGGTGGCCTGCATTTAGTGATCACAGCACTTAAGGAGTAAGCCACATTGCTCACAATTTTCAGGAAAACCTGTCACATGTTGGTGGTCTCTAGACTAACTTCAAATGCTTGCAAAAAGATGTCTGCTGGGCTTGCTGTCTAGATTTCCTCTGCAGTTATTAGGAGAACTGTGTCCTTATAAGTGTAATTAAGTTCTTCTACTTTAAACATTTGGATTGTGCAGAATCACGTGATGGAAATGTTTGTTTCTGCCTATGAATGATGAAGACTTTCTGCACTGTTGGCTCAAAACCAGGTGAAATTAGTCTCCAGCACCGCCTTCCAGTGAACTACATCACCCTTTGCAAGCTATTGAAGGTACCTCCATTGACTGTATAAGGAAAGGGTGTACCATAAGATATTGTCTTTCAGTCTACAAATTGCAGTCTCTTGGGAGTTGCAAAAGTGTCAAGAGAACCTGACAATTATTATAAATAGCTTGCCATAGTCCACTTCATCCAGGATAGCAGGATGAAAATTGATTGCAATTTCTGAAAACATGCAAAGCCTGTCATGTCTCACTCTCTTCCTCAGGATGACTGACATTGTGCTGCCAGTCCAGAGGGGCAGATGGACACAGGTAAACCAAGACAAATTCTCAAAGAACTGAAAAAACACTGCTTTAGATTGGTCCTCATTTCCTTCTTCTGGGCAGATATCTTCTAACATTTAATACAGCCAAATCAGTCAGTCTAACTATCCATTTTGGTCATAGAAATAGGTGCCACATAACTCCAACTCATATGCTTAGTGACATTACAATATTTTCTGCGAAGAATCATTTTTCTTTTCTCTTTTTTGGTTTAGGTTTTTTTTCTTTTTTTTTTATTTAGAGGTTTGCGTTGGAGATTTGTGTTGTCTTGTCAGTATGGTTTTGGGTTTTTTTTTGTTTTGTTTTTGTTTTTATTTTTGACTTTTTTCCTTAAGTAACACATTCATAGTACTAGGAAAAAGCTTATATCTCCAGGGTATCATATTGCTTAATCTGGTTAACTGCAGTCAGGGCCTGGACTCACTGGGTAATATTCAATAGTTTTGTTTCTGTGAAATTACCAGAGCAAAACGGTTACACAGTATAGCACAGAGGCCTCTAAAATACGATATTATTGCAAATAAGTTATTTCTATATTATCCTCTTTCAAGCATTTCCAAATGATTTTGTCATTGTTCCAAACAGAATTAATTGCTATGTCTCTATGAAAACTCTGTTAGTTCTCATGGTTCATGTGACTTGATAATAATTGTGGAAATGTCTTAGGGCAAACTGTCCTTAGTAGCCAAATGGGAATTTAGTATGCAATGGCATGATATATAGCAATAACTGTGGTGTGAAAGACTTGGCAACATTTTTAGCAAAGCAAAAGAAAATGACCTATTAAAATTCAGAATGGGTTTCTGAGCAACATACCTTAATACCACACTAAATTTTGGCTATATTGGATTCTTATGTGTTAGAGTCTGAACTCGCTTTAAATTTAACAGCAATTGTTAAAGGCCAATGGTTACATCTGTTTTAGATGAAAAAATATTTGAATTATAATTTTTTTTTTCCCTCTTCCCAATCCACTTCCATCTGTATAACTCCTTTGTTATGGCTCTGCACTGGCACAGCATGACATTCTCTCTGAGCAGGAAATGTCGTCAGAAATGTGTCACAGAGCTCTGAAACATCTTTGATACCGGGAAAATCCAACCTACCAATACTTTTCCCAGAGATAGGAAGGAACCACACTCCATTCCATTCACTACAGGGCAAGGTAATTGAGAGTTTAAGCTAGAATCTGTAAATCAGGGACTTCAGGGCTAGATCCAATAGCAAAGAAAAGCTTTTCTGAGTTATGTGATTTAGCATCTGCTTTTAGTCCCCTACTTTATGTTGTGGTCTGTAGAAAATGAGTCTTCTAACATATCTTTTGGCTTCTTCCATGCAGTGAAAATACACAACCCTACTGCCATAGACTGTCGTAGACGCAAACCCACAATCTCATACTTGCCTTAATTCAGTTTCACAGATGTATAGAAAACTTAAAAAGACTGAAGATATGTGTGGTAACTGTTCTTTTGGCCCTTGTCCAAGGAAGTTCACTGCTCATGGTTTGTTTCTGAGCCTGAGGATCCCTCTTGGCTCATCTGTCTCCAGGAGCTGTCTCCAACATGACATCCTGGTTTGTGGAATATGCTGGAACAAAATCTCCATCATACCTGTCTGGTAAGCTGTTTAAAAACTGTGGCAGAAGGAGGAAGAAAAAGGGATATTCAGGACATGTTTGGGGAAGCTCTGTCCCCAGATTGCCTAGGGGTTTTATGTTGTTTTTCTTTCCTAACTTTTTCCCTCAGTAGTATTATTTTAATAACATTTTACTTCATTATTTTTCTCTTCTTTCCTGCATACGAAATTGTTGACACTGTGGTAGGTTGCAGAATGAAAGGAGTTATTCTGATCAGTACTGAATGCTGAAGTTACCTAAGGCTTCTGATAAGAATACACAAGTGATGATTTATTTTCTATTGTGAATGCAGCAGCATTGAAATTACTGATCTCCTTGCCTAACCCAGCCTTATTTAGAGAAATAAAATTGTAGTCTGTCTCTTCTAATGAGAAAGCAGAATGCTGTCCACATCGTATAGTAATTCTTTTTAAAGCAGGGACACTGTGTATAATTTTCTACATAAATGGGAAAAAGGTACTCTTATCTGCTGCATACCCCCCTTTCAGTGTTATGCTGGTTTAGTCAGACTAAAGCTGTTGACAGAAATTTCTCCACTCAGATGAGAAGCAAAAATGAGAAGAGGCATTGCAATGGTGATGGAAAAGCTTTATATAATGAGACAAATCCCAGAATCTCTAGGGAGCTCATTCAGCATGGAAGCCATTTCATGTTTCTTTCATTATGGGAATGATACTCTGGCTATTAAAAGTACAGAAGTGAGATTGTCCATGCAGTTATTTCAATGGGATGATTCTGAGTGGGTCACCATTTGATTTTGAAAACAAGAGCACACAAGCCTGTTTTTCAAGTGCACCATGCTTCAAACCATTCCAATCTATGATGGGATAGTGGCTTTAGAACCTCTGATTGTATAAACCTGTCAAGGCATTATGACATAAACAGCACAATCTACTTCAGCTGCAAAACTATTATTCGAGGAGTCCATTTAGTTTCATAAACTTTTCCCAGTTCCCTGACACCTTAAGCGAAATATGACAGGCATTTATATTGTATAGTATACAAGAAAGATCACTTACTGCATGAAAAAATGTATCTAGTGGCTTCACCAATGAGGGGAGAAAAGACAAAGTAATGGAAACCAGGAACCACTTCGTGATACTTTGTATTATTTTTTGAAGTGCACCAGTAAGGTCGGAATTCCTGTGATCTTTATGAAGATATCTTTACTGTCTAAGTTCAGTGATACGCAAGGAGGGAGGTTGCCTATCAAAGATGTATAAAGTGACCCCTGCTACAATAAAGTTGAGGCAAAAACAATTGTTTCTTCTGAAGAGTCAACTTTTATGTTTGGTAAAGTGAAGAGTTTTGTTTTCTTCTATTCTGGATTTTGTTTTTCTCTTTTCTTTCTGGGGTCTTTTTAGCTGTTATAAAAGCTGTCATTTTCAGTACGTAGTCTGAAGTATAACGTCATATGTACTGACATGTCATCTTATGTGAAAAGTGAGTACTAGCTAATCTTTGGGAAAAAACAAAACAAAACAAAACAAAAAAAACCAAAACAAAAAACAAACCTGAGGCTCAAGGCAAAACTATCCTTGGCTTGGCTCAAATATCTATTATCTATACACTAATTACCCTATGTAAACTGAGCTCTCATAACAGAAAGATACCCTGAGGCAAGTTTGAAATACAGCATTGTAGTTTATAGAACTGGACCAAATTTCTCAAAAATAGACCATTAAGAAGTCTCCCCGAGTATTGACTTGAATAGCACAGGCTGATCACACAGGAGAGCATGCTGATATGAAGAGAGACAAGTATACTTTCAAGGGACTGAGATTTGAAATATTGATTCAGTCACATTAATTGAATTTTTGCCTTGAGAAGTGATTACAAAAATGTTTCTCCAATATTAATTTGTATCTGCTTTGGATAAGATTAACATTAATTTCTTCGCCTGTCCCCATTACTCTTTTATTATTCATTAGCATCTCCCTTTGCATGTGTAAGAGACCTTGATGAAGCATGTTTATTCATAGACTAACCTTTTTAAATAATTCTAACAGCTCTCTAACAGAAACCTTCCTGGCATGCTGAATATCTCGTCTTTGTTTCATTATTCAATCCTTGTGCTCTATCCTCCACTTGAGATGCTGAACATGAATCACACTGCTCTTCCTACTGCTCTTTTCCTCCCACTGAAATGTCCTCTGCAGCCTGATCCCACAGGGTAGTTCTGTTCACAAAATACCGCAAAAAATTGTCTTCTGCTAGAATCTAGGACACTATAATTTCCACAGAGCTTGAGTGCAATTATTGATTTATGCTGTCCTTAGTTCATCACATATTTGTTATCATGTATTAATTCATTGTTCATTTACCTCTCATTAGAATATTTGGTGAGAGCTAGTATTTGATGAGATCTCTAGAGGCATCATTTTATTTTTTGCTTTGTATTTACTAACTTGTGACTATTTTTTTCAAGCAGACAACAGGCGGAGAGAAAGAGGGAACATAAGAAAAGGAACAAATCAGTCAATTTGTTCTCTCTTTGCAAAATCTGTACACTTACCTCCAGCACTTGCTAGGTGTCAATGAATATGCACCTCAAAATTCACTACAAAAACTTTATTATAAAATATAGAATGCACACATGCATTTGCATTTCTGATAAGCCCTTCTCCCATAGCAATAATATGTAGATGCCTCCAGCAAAATGCTGTCATCACTTGCATTATCTTTTTGTATTTATCTTGCTGTAATACCTAAAGGCCCTAATAAAAAAGGTGTTACAAATGAAAAGATTTGCTTCCAGCTCTAAAGAGCTTACAAATTTCAGTTTTCCACCTTAAAAATAAATTAGTGGACTATTTCTTTCCTTTTTCAATAAGGTTGAGGAAGAACTCTGGAAAAATATGCAGTGATAGTGTGCCAAATTTTCACATATCCAGAAAAATTAATCTATTTCATGGAGGAAAAGAAATACACTTTTATGTAAATTCTGAAGCTTTTTATAGTCAAGCAACGTAATCAGACATTGAGGTAGCCATAACTGAAATACTTTTAATATCATTCAAAAGAACGAGAATTAATTTCTAATATACATTGTGCAAAATGCTTGAAGTTTCTTGTTTTCAAGGGGTAAACAAGGCTTTGTAAGCCTAACTATCTTTTCTGAAGAGGTGAGGATTGGGGGGAGGTTAGGAAAGATTCGGCACCTTGAGAGAAAATTCAGTATTTGGAAAATAATTTTCAACTGCCTAAGTATCAGCCAAGCAAGAAGAAAGAGAGTTAGCCATTGAAATTTGAAATATTTGAAAATATTTAATTTGAAAATATTTAATTTGAAACAAACTACCTGCAAAATGAAAGGAAAATCTCTGAGGTGGGGGAGGAAGTGGAGACCTCAGGGAACATACTATTTTCACTCTTATTAGGCTCATATTATCTTAACATTCAGAAATTTATACCCGTGATTCACATTAATGCTAATATAAACATTAACTTTGACTACCAACCTCCCACAGACTCCAGAACACACTCATTCTTCCCACTGTCTCCACACACCATGTCACTCAGCAGAGACAGATGAGTAAACCTGGGCATTTTGTAATTTTAAAGTGAAATAAAAGAAAATCTAAGGGAACAGACAGAAAACAAAAGTTCTTGCCTTGGCTAATGAATTGAATATTATTCTGCTCATTCTTAAATGCAGTTACTGATACAGCTTTTCCATCAGTTTAAAGACGCTGACTTCTGAAGAAGGAATTCATAAATTTCATTAGACCATTTATTTTGTTTGCTGTTTATTTTCAGTCGAGGACTGAAAGAGGCTTCTTCTAGGAAAAAAAAAAAAAGAAATAGAAACTGAAATGGAGAAATTATTATTAATGTTATGTATAGTTTTGTGTAATTGTCTGATAAAACAAGTACTTCACCCATGACCTACATGCCCCAAGGCATGGGTATTTAAAATCTATCTTTATTAATGCACTAGTTGACAGCTGTGATGCTTGTGGTAAGACATTTGAAACCCATAGGGTTAAATGCAGGGCATCCTTTGTGTTGGAAAGATGAGAAAGAAAAGGTTTGGTTTATAGAAACACAGTTTTTCTGAACCCTTCACAGCCTGAGTGGAAGGCCACAGCCCTTGTGCTGTTTGTAGATGGCCTCTGCCTGCTTAATCACCCACTACAGAATTTACATTTTGCCATCCTGAACTATGGATTTCTTGCAACAATTACTTAGAGCAACCAACAGCCGATCTTACTTTCCTCAATTATTTTTGCCCGTAGTGGCTTTTCCAGGGCAGTACATGGATACTTCAACTTCTCACAGACTTCTCAGACTACAACTATTTTGTTTTATTTTTTGGACTTTATGGCTCTTCAGTGTGGGACTGGTTTTATGTCTCAAGCAAGGAGAGCACACAGCATATAAAGCAGGTAGTTTTGGCTACTGTGCAGATGTCTGACATGAGGTTTGTAGGCAATTGTTTTCTTTGCTGGCTTGCAGACTTTGGACTTACAAGTCTTTAACTTGTAAACTATACATTACTGAGGGATTCTTATGGGCAATTATATACTAGAGAATTAACTTTAATTCTAACCTTTCCTTTTATGAATAGAAGTCAGGCATGTGCCAGTAAATTTTCAAAGCTCTGTGTCGGTTTTTCAGCTGCAAGGCTCACATTAAATTCAATAGGCCATATGTTTTATTGGCTTGCAGGCTGCAGAGGTTAGTTACATGATATAACTTATAGTAAAAATTGTTTCAACAGCTCCATCTTTTGAGGAAGGGCACTGATTTTGGATTCAGGAAACCCAAGTAAAGTCCCCAGCTCATCCATGTACTTGTATTATCTTATGCTATGCCTTCAATGAACACAACATTTTAAGTTCCCTTACCTCACAGCCTTTTGTTCAAATAGCAGCACATGAGGATGAAACAACACAGCTACAACAATAAGCCACAGTGCTAAGAAGGTGTTATATGTTCAAGTAGATGCACTACAAATGTCAGAGTTATTTTGTCTAAAACGAAGTGAAATACTATGTAAGAAAGTGTAACAACATTATAGTTGCTTCATTAAAGAATAATATCATCACTGTTTTTTCATAAAGCCTTGAGCATTATCACATCTGCAGGTGGAAACTGGGGAGAGAGATCAGGCTGTTTCTATAAATAGCACTTTAGGACTAAGGTCCAAGCCAAACTTTATTTCAGAATGAAATATCCATTCCAAAAGCTCGTTCAGCTTGATCAAATATCACCTACTATGTGATTTTTGCTCATTAAATATGACAATAACCCTGAGAAAGGCATTGTTCTTCCCTCTGTCTGGTGGACCATGGAATATTATGGAGTACTAAAAAATACCATAAAATGTATTTCATCAGACCTATCTGTTGAGGAAAATGTCCCTGCTCACAAAGTTGTCTTCATATTTACGATTGACATCTAGAAGTGAATGTTGAAAAATGTCTAAGCCACCTTAACCTATCCTTGTTCTAGACATGAAAGACACTGTAATAAAAAATTCCTACCGCTTAAGAACAGAAGACAATTCGTTGGATTTTCCATTGGACCGTTCATGGATGGATGTCCCCATTCCTGTATGAACGATTCTTCTTACTGACTCCAAATGTTGGCACAGAAAGGTTGATATTGATATTGATAAATATTGATAAAGGTATTAAACAGAACTGGCCCTAGTACTGATCCCCAGGGAACACCACTTGTGACCAGCCACCAACTGGATTTAACTCCATTCACCACAATTCTTTGGGCCAGCCACTCAGCCAGGTTTTCACCCAGTGTGGAGTACATCCAGCATCTCATCACTGCGTACTAGGAAGAAGAGGTCAACACCTCCCCTCCACATCCCCTCCTCACAAAGCTGTAGAGAGCACTGAGGTCACCCCTCAGACTCATTTTCTCTAAACTAGACAAGCCAAAAGTCCTTAGCTGCTCCTTGTAGGACATTCCTTCCAGCCCTTTCACCAGGTTTGTTGCCTTCCTCTGGACACTTTCCAGGTCCTTAACAGCCTTCTTAAATTGTGGGGCCCAGGACCTCACACAGTACTCAAGCTGAGGCTGCACCAACGCTGAATACAGTTCTACTGTGTTTGATGCACCCTAGGGTGCAGTATGCCCTCTTGGCTGCCAGGGCACACTGCTGACTCATACTGAGCCTGCTGTCAACCAGTATCCCCAGGCTCCTTTCTGCAGGGCTGTTCTCCAGCTACTCCTCTCCGAATTTACACTTGTGCCCAGTGTTACTCCATCCTAAGCGGAGAATCTGGCATTTGAACTTGTTGAATTTCATCCCATTTATTGTAGTCAAATTCTTTAATCTGTCGAGATGCTTTTGCAAGACCTCTTGTCCCTCAAGACAGTCAACAGCACCTCGCAGTTTGGTATCATCAGCAAACTTCCTCATGGTGCATTGAACTCCTGTATCCTGATTGTTGATAAACGTATTGAACAGGACTGTGCCTAGAACTGAACCCTGATAAGCACCCCTGGTCACCGGTCGCCAGCTGGGTGTAGCCCCATTCACTGCAACCCTTTGAGTTCTGCCCTTCAGTCAGTTCTTCACCCAGCACACTGTGAACCCGCTCATCCCACAGTATGACAACTTGTCTAGAAGGATGCTGTGAGGGACAGTATCAAAAGCATTACTAAAATCCAGAAAAAGTACATTCAGTTCCTTCCCTTCATCCACTAGGTGGACAACCTTACTGTAGATAGACATCAAATTAGTTAGACAGGACTTTCTCTTTGTGAGCCCATCTAGACTGTGTCTGATGATTGCATTATTCTTTAAATGACTTTCAATAGTACCTGGTACAATCTTCTCCATAGTTCTTCTAGGAATTGATGTTAGAATAACAGGTCTTTAGTTTCCTGGGTCTTTCCTCCTGCCATTCTTAAAAATTGGAATAACACTGGCTAGCTTCCAGTCAGCAGGGACCTCCCCAGACTCCCAAGACCTTAGGTAGATGAACAAGAAGGGTCCTGTCTTAATGTCCGCTGGCTTCTTCAGAATTCTGGGATGAATACCATCAGGCTCTATGCACTTGTGAACATGCAGCTCATACAACTGGTCCCTTGCAATTTCACTGTCCACAAATAGAATGTCACAGTTGCCACACTTCTCTGACTCAGGGGACTGGGCAGACCAATACTTTGCTCCCATCTGAATCTCAATGAATTTCAAGGAGGAAAAATAGCATAGGCTTGAGCAGCAGTGGTAGGACTGTCCAGAACATGAAACCTCTGCACTTTAAATTCTTACAGAACAGGAAATTCAGGAAAATCAACCTGAATTAAAAAAAAAAACCACGTGTGTGTGGACTCCCACAAATCCATGGGCCCCGATGGAATGCACCCACGAGTGCTGAGGGAGCTGGCGGATGTCATTGCTGAGTCACTCTCCATCATCTGTGAGAGGTCCTGGAGGACAGGAGAAGTGCCTAAGGACTAAAGAAACGCCATTGTCACTCCAGTCTTCAAAAAGGGCAAGAAGGAGGACCCAGGGAACTACAGGCCGGTCAGCCTCAACCCCATCCCGGGAAAGATGATGGAGCAGCTTATCCTGGAGGTCATCAACAAGCGAGTGGAGGAAAAGAAGGTTATCAGGAGTAGTCAACATGGATTCACCAAGGGGAAATCATGCTTGACCAATCAGATAGCTTTCTACGATGACATGACTGTCTGGGTAGATGAGGGGAGAGGGGTGGATGTTGTCTACCTTGACTTCAGCAAGGCTTTCGACACAGTCTCCCATGATATCCTCCTAGGGAAGCTCAGGAAGTACGGGCTGGATGAGTGGTCGGTGGGGTGGATTCAGAACTGGCTGAATGGCAGAGCTCAGAGTGTTGTCATCAGCGGTGCTGAGTCTAGTTGGAGGCCAGTAACTAGTGGTGTCCCTCAGGGGTCAGAACTGGGCCCAGACTTGTTCAACTTCTTCATCAACGACCTGGATGAAGAGTTAGAGTGTACCCTCAGCAAGTTTACTGATGACACAAAACTGGGAGGTGTGGTGGATACACCGGAAGGCTGTGATGCCATTCAGGGAGACCTGGACAGGCTGGAAAGGTGGACACAGAGGAACCTGATGACGTTCAACAAAGGCAAATGCAGGGTCCTGCACCTGGGGAGGAACCCCATGCACCAGTACAGGCTTGGGGTGGACCTGCTGGAGTGCAGCTCAGTGGAGAGAGACCTGGATTTCCTGGTGGACAACAGGTTGACCATGAGCCAGCAGTGTGCCCTGGTTGCCAAGAAGGCTAATGGCATCCTGGGGTGCATCAAGAAGAGTGTGGCCAGCAGGACAAGGGAGGTTCTCCTTCCCCTCTACACTGCCCTAGTGAGTCCCCATCTGGAGTCCTGTGTCCAGTTCTGGTCTCCCCACTTCAAGAAAGATGAGGAGCTACTGGAGAGAGTCCAGCGGAGGGCTACGAGGATGGTGAGAGGACTGGAACATCTCTTCTACGAGGAGAGGCTGAGGGAGCTGGGCTTGTTTTGCCTGAAGAAGAGAAGGCTGAGATGGGACCTTATAAATGCCTACTAATACCTGAAGGGTGGGTGTCAGGAGGATGGGGCTAAGCTCTTTTCAGTGGTGCCCAGTGACAGGACAAGGGGCAATGGGCACAAACAGAAACACAGGAAGTTCCGTCTAACATGAGGAGTAACTTCTTCCCTCTGAGGGTGATGGAGGACTGGAACAGGCTGCCCAGGGAGGTTGTGGAGTCTCCTTCTCTGGAGATATTCAAGACCCGCCTGGACAAGGTCCTGTGCAGCCTGCTGTAGGTGCCCCTGCTTTGGCAGGGGTTTTGGACTAGATCACCCACAGAGGTCCCTTCCAACCCCTACCATTCTGTGATTCTGTGATTCTGTGATCTCAAAAACAAAACACCTGAACTGAAAAACAGAGACAGACCTTTACACTAGGAATGAATGGGCAGGTTCTAGGTATTCAGACTGTCAGAGCAGGATTACATGTAATATTTTGCTGTTTCGTGAGCTGCGTGGTTTCTTGCTAGAATAAAGAGGCATGCAGAGTCTCTCATAAGCAAGATTACAGCTATCTGCACCACTCAGAGGAATGGATAACAGTTTTCGTCCGTTAGGCTTTGCCTTGGGAGAGGGAGAAAAGGGAGATAGATGCCTCTGCTTAAATTAAAAGCAAAACTATTTTTGGAATGAAGAGCTACAAATGTCAATGGCCTTGAGCAATTTCAAGAAGAGACCAAATTGGGTCTGGGATCTGAGCATACATAAGGTTTCACAATAGGTAAACAGTGAATCAATGAAAAAGAAAATGGAAGAAAAAAAGAAAGAAAGGAATAAAGCATCAGAAAGGGTGACCAGGCAATCAGTGGGGTGGGGACTGCAGAATTGTGGAGAGCTGCACTTTTGTTCAGATGCTTATGGGAATATCAACTTGGAATATGCACTCCATCATTAGTCTGTACCAAACCCAAACACTTTCTGACTAACTGGAGCAGGGAGGGAGAACAGAAGATATTCTCCAAACTCTGTTTGGTCTTAGAGGAACTTGGAAAATACAGTAAAGTAATTTTTCACTGAGGATATTTTACACTAAATGAATATTTACACACTAATTTTAAAATGGTGTCAGAGGTGTTGAAGGCATCTTTACTGGATGAGAAACAGTTCAAGGGTTGTGTGCATCCCAGATGGACTGCTGGGAATTAAACGAGCAGAACCAAGAGGTTTTGCTGCCCTCTTTTTCAAGACCTTTGTATACAACTGATTTCAAGGGTCACTTAGCATTGCGGTCTCTGTTAAGATGTTGTCATAGCCAGCTATAGGCTGCGGAATGTATATGCAGTAAGATCTTAAAGGAAGTAAAGAAGGCAGAAACCTGCTACTGAAAGAGAAATCTGGAATCAGCTGTATTTTGTAGCATTATTTAGGAAGACAGTACAACTTTGTCAGATACATTTGCTGAATGTAAGGAAAGAAAAATGCAATGAGATCTGATCAAGTTATGTGATCCTCACATCCACAGCAAATGGATGTTATTCCAGGAATGATATAGTTCTTCCGAGGTCTTTCCAGAAGGCAGGAGAAGGGAGCACTAGTATTTTAATAACAATACAGATCTGACAAGAAGATTTGCTTCTGAGGTCAAATTAAAAGAGACAGAGTTTCCCACCCTTACTTTGCTAATGAAAACCTTATCTTCCCCAGTGGATGACAAAATGTTTTCAAAGATGCATGGATTCCTTCCTTCCAGGCCTGGCAATGGCTCAAAGCATGTGAGGTGTCTCCATCAATGAAGGCTCTCTCCAGGGTCTCTGAAGAGTCATTACCAACTTCTCTGTCTTTCTTTATCTCCTCACTTCACTGCTACCTCACTCCTCCTCCTATTTCCCCAAAGGAACATAATTGAAATAAATTATGAATGAAATTAAATAAATAAATACAGCAATACAAAACATTGTGTTCTAATAAAAAAAGTACCAGTAATCATCATCTTACCCATTTCACATACCTGAAGCAAGCAAAAGCAGGCATTCTTTACACTATTCTACCAGGCAAAAGAGAATTTGGGACCAATAAGCCAATAAATGTGGAATTAGATGAGATTTTGGCCCCCCATAGTTTTCCTTTTTCAAGTAAGAATAACTTGCTTTGTCTTTACCGGTTAAGGAAGCTAGACTTATTGAACAACACTCTAAATCAATTGATCTCCACTCATAATCATCTCACCTTTTCCTAAATGCCCTTGAATTTATCAGCTTCTTTATAAGAAAAATGAATAGTATCAGGCTTCACACATACACATAGCGATATCTATAAAGACAAAATTTTGTGTCTCTGAGCTGCTATGCAATAAAGAGCAGATAGGGATGAACAGGAAAATCTGGATTTTTCCCACAAATAAAAAAAATTGCATTCTAAATTAAAAGAAATACCTGGGGAGGAAGAGGAGGAGAGGAAGCTTGTTTCTAAGCTGAGATTTTATATAAGAATTTTCAGCCAGTGGAATACTTTTATGGATGTGTTTTTAATTCTTGAAAATAGGGGTTGATAATGGAAATGCTGACAAACCTTTTGGTGTTCATAGGACTGTAATATCCTGTTTAATGCAACCAAAATTGCAAGGTATGCTTTTTATCCTCTTCTGCTAAGAAGGCAATTACACAAGCATCTTGTTGAAGTACTTTATAATATGATTAAACGGGCAACATTAAATCAACTGGTGATTGAATCCTCAAGAGAGAATGTATTTCTGTTAAACTTGAGAGTTACCTTACTTCTTTGTATTTAAAAGTCTTTTAAGCGGGAAACATGATGGCATGATATCACTCATTCTAGGCTCAGGTTGAAAGTGAAGGGACTCAGAATATAAATATTCTATTTTTTCTGCTCCTGCTATCTTAATTTTAATGTTTACAGAATGTGATGAAAGCTGGCTATATTTGCATTTTATTTAATCTTGGGGAAGACTAAATTTCACACATCTGGTGAAGGCAATCTTCTAAAGTGTTTGCTTATGTAAATGAAAAACAAGATTTCACCTTCTACATTTCTAAGCAATTTGTTTGTGCTCACAACTGTAACTAACAAAGATTACATTTTTGAATCCATATAATTCAATTTGTACTTCCCTCTAATTCACCTCATATTATTATTTTTTTTTACATCCTCTTAGTCCTATGTTCATAAATATAAATTTAAAAGAGTTTGTTTGCAAAAGACGAAGAGAACTAGAAATCCCCCATAAATCATAATTCTCAGTCCTGTGTTCCTCCTTGGACTAGAGAAAGAATAAGTCACAAACTTACAAACTTTAGAAAATAAATTAGCTATAAAACTCGATATTTTTAAAAAGTTCCTATTTCAGGATTATGGTTCCCGTTCAAATATTTGTAGTTTATTAATCTTCTTCTATGACTTACATTGATGAAAACTACAATATATAACTCCATTAATGTTTCATTATAAATCAGTTCCTGTCACCTTGTCCTAATTGTTGTTGTCTCTCTTTGCATATCCTTCAGCTTGTGAATGTGTTTTTGTCAATGCAACGTCCAGACCTCTAGGCAATGTTCTACATGAATAGCATTAGACTATCTATACACAGACTATTCTTACCTTCCTGAGCTGAAAAAGGAACACGCATCTTGAAATTAATTTAGCCTGATTTACGTATTTACTGTTCATTTGTGTTATCATCTTACACTTTTCTGTCCACAGACTGCCAAAATAACATAACTCCTTACCTTTCACAGCCTGTCTTGGTTAAATGTTACATGGGCATTGCACTGTCTGCAGCTGATTTCCACCTCTGAACTATTGAAGTTATGCAGACCCAGGAGGTCTTCTGGGTAGCCTCTTAGAATCGACCTTTGTGCTCTATTACTTGCTGCTTATCAAAAATCTCCACTCAAGGTTCTTCAGCCCCTTTTCAGTCCATGTATCAGTATTCATACTCAAGCCTCTAAAAATTAATCTGAGGGTAAGATTTTGCAAGAGATTTGAAAGCTTTACTAAAATCAAACTATAGCGCAGCTGCCATTTCCCTTCACTCACAAAGTCAAAAATTCCATGAAATACAAAGCGAATAAAGTGAGCCTGCTAAGATCTATTCTTTACAAATCAAGCTGCGTATTGCTTATGGTTATCTTTTAGAAAAATTAATTAGACTAACAGGGCAGCTGTTGCCAAGAGTCAAAATAGTATAAGTCTCCGAGGACAGCTGTTCCTGTGAATTGCATTGCAAATTAAGAAAGTAGGCACTCTCAGATTTTAAGATCTTTAGAGATTTACCACAGAAAGGTTTGAAGCAGGTTCAAATAATAGGATTACCATAGATGTATCGGTATATGACCTTAAATTTATGAACATAAAAAAATCCAATTCCTTAACCTTGAAATATGTACAGGGTAAAATTCACCTCAAGTCAGTTCATGTGAATGCAGAAATGATGACTCACCCTAGCTGAAAATTGATTTATATACTTCTAATTATAAAGAAATCTTTGGAGTTATCATTTTAGGCACAGGAGTCACTATGGTTGCCTAAAAGTTGCTAATGAAATCCATGGGATAAATAACTGGGGGGAAAAAAAAAAAGGAAAAAGTTCACATCTATAGATCTTTAAAAAAATTAATGTTTTAGAAATGAAAGAGGTCAAGCTCTTACACAGCTCTAAATTTGCCCTTACAAAAGTCTGAGACAGGTGGGATATGTACACATATCCATTGAATTTCCAGTGAAATGAAATGGAGAAATGCATCTCGCACTAGAATTAGGCCACAAGTAGTTACATATCAAGCAACAATTAATGTATGTCCTTACTGACCTTCATGAGGCTTCTGTCAGCCCATTCCTCCAGCTTCTCAGAGTGCCTCAGAATGATAGCCCTGTGTTGCAGTGTAGACTACTCGCACTAATGTAGTGTCATGTGTGAACTTGACAATGGTGCACTCCATCCCATCGGTCATCTAACTGATGAGCATTAGACCCCGAATTTCCCCGTGAGCAGCTACCTATACAATCACTCATCTCTTCAACACAAAAAAAATAAAGTTACTACTAGAAATTTTATTTTTGCAGTCCACCTCCTGAGGGCTAGGATTGGTTTCCTTAATGTTGCAGAGTGTTTCAGAGTGAAAAGAAATACAGATCAAAACTTTACTATCTTTATCAATTTCATTCTGAAATCTGCAATGCCATTGTCTAACATGTAACATAAACATCAACTCAGGAGAGAATCAAAGGTTGAAAGCCACACTTAAATAACTACCAGTATGACTAGATTCTAAGCTAGAGTGATTTACACATAAACAATTAACATTATTTATAGGAATACTTTTCCAGATATTAAGAAACAATCAAAAGTATTAAAAAGTGGAAACATGCATCTTTGTAGAATTCAGAGCTCTGTTATATATTTGTTATTTCATTTCTTAATAAATAGTTTGTCCCTCTGTGACAGGAATATTAAAGAAATTTACTGGAAGTGTGTTTTTCCCTCACTCTAAGTTTTATCCAAGCAGTAGCCCTTGGCTAATATAGAAGATCATAGCTCCATGGTTATAGTAGCATTTACAATTTACACTAGAAGCCTCACAAAGACAAAGTTTTAGATAGCTGTGGAAATTTTAAAGTTGTAATAGTCATCCATTCTTACACTGGATGTGTGTATAACAAAATGCTAATCATAATCCTAAAATACAACCACAGTAGGAAAATGTTATTGTGGATCACTGCACTGCTTAAAATTATGTGAACAGATTGTGCTTCAGCTCAGGGAAAGAGTTAAATCTCCAGGCTTTTCAAAATCTGTGCCTCCCTGTAGTCAAATGGTAGGTAAGGTAATGGTTGTGGTCTTTTTCTTAACTTATTGAAAACAGTTTTGGGGGAAGGAAACCCATTTACCTTTCTTACTTTCCAGCTCAGGTAGACTTCTTCCTGAGTCCTACACAGAAAATAGGGGTTTTTTTGATCCAGGTGAATGAACTACATTTTTTTTTTTTCAGTTGCAAGGAAGTAGAAGATAGTACCCAAAGACTTATTATCACTTTAGCAGTTGAATTTTTCCTGGCAGAATGCTATGAAATTGTGACATAAAATATCAGCTGTATCAGAAGCAGTTTGCTTTGGAAAATAAATTTTCAAACCTCACGCACTGTAAAGGGTGGTAGTCCAGCCTGCTTAACAGGTCAAGCAAGCTCAGGATAAGAGTCCCCACCCATAGGTGGCTCATCACATTTCCAGTTGTAACCTACCTCATTCATTTATATACATATAAATATCTCCTCACACTAAGCACGTTCCTGTTCACAACAGCTTCCATTTTCCTCCTTCCTATTAAATTAAAAAGTGAAAAGAGATTAAATTTAAAAGCCAAGCAGAAAGTGTCTGAATGTCTACAACACTCCTGTGTTTAGTTTTAATAATGTTTTGGTGAACAGTTAGCATATCCTACTAATCAACATAATTGTGTATGATCAGAACCTTATGTGAAAACATGAAAATATCTACAAACCTCCATAAAAGCTGTATGCATGATAATCTTATTAGCTATATTTATAGGTTCTGGCATATTGGCAGAGTGTCTCACTTGTCAAGTGCTTGACTTTGGTAGGCTCTTAGATCTCACCTTTGAATGCTGTAGTTTTGCATTAAAAGAGCAAGAATACTCCCACAAAGAATGTAGTTATTTTCAAATATATCCATGTGATGCCTAATGTTTCTTCCATACTTCATCTTTCAAACATTGACAAATTGCCAAGAATCAAAACAGATATTGCATATTGATGCCGTATAGCCTTATGATTCTGTTTGTAATTTCATATGTTATAGTGAAAATAAAGTTTGCATCTTTTCTCTTCTTTGAAAGACAGAAAGAATCACCTTATGCTGGTTCCTTGAGAACAGTCTGGAGATCAGCAATGTCCATAACCTGCTAAACTGAACCATGAAGACTCACAACAGAGTTTTAAACCTCTCTAAAAATTTTTAACACAAATATTCTGCCCGTCTGGACAGAAGTCTGTCTTTAATCTTTGCCTGTTGAGCCAAAATGTCAAGGAAGATTATCAACAAGTTAAGCATCAAAACGCTTGCTTACAAATGAAAACTGACATATCAGATGACAGACTCTCTCTCTGAGTGCCAAATACTGATTGCATTTCAACCACCAAATTATCAAGAGCCTGCCCAATGGACTTTCCCGGCTTACCACACGGAAGATGGAGCTGCAGTTACAAGTAGCTTTTGGGGAGGGGCTCTTTTAAGCAAAAGGAAAAGGAGGACATATTTTTAACAGAAATACTGGCTTCAGAAAATCTCTGGAAAGCTGGATTTCCCTATCCAGTACTTCTCTGCGGTTTTCCTTTCAGCATGTAGCATAAATTTCTCACAGAAATGGAGGCAGCAGAACTCTAATGCAGAGACATAGAAGTGTTACCTATAGCTCTGCCCAGACACGTGTCTTTCCATTGATCACCCTTTCTCTGGTTGCTTCTGTAGTCTTTTGTTCTCGAAGCAGATCATGACAGGAGTAATGGTAGATAAAGGAAAGCTTTCGAAGTGCTGAAGCTGAGGACTGGAAGGGAAGGAAAGCATTTAGCTAAAAACTAGTTAGCCCATTCAAACATAAGTCTGAACAGAGCATGCTGGGAGACCGGTAGCGGATTGTACAAATCAACTGGTGAATTTTTCTGGAGAGAGATACAAGTTTCTCTTTGACCCTGTTGTTTGTTTATTTTATTGCCCTTAGAAGACAGTCATAAGCTGCAGCTCATAATTCTCTTTTAACACCATTACTGGAGAACTCACCAGTTGATTTCTTCTGAAACTGAAAATTACATCACTGCATTAGCAATTTGTTACTAGTGGGCTTTATTTTTGTTTTAATTGCTTTCTTCAGCAGCTTCCATCTCTAATATCCAGCAAGAACTACACTACAACATTGATGTTAACGCCTAAAAAAAAAAAGTGTTTAACTCTGTTGTTGATGTGCAGCAGATTTCCTCATGCAACTTTGGTCTGAGCTAGCTAGTGTTTTCCCAGATGGCACCAATGCATGGTTTGGTGGTAGCAGAAACAAGGGCAGTATTCCTAAACAGGCAGATTAGGTATAACTGCCTCATTTCAGGAGATGAGGCAGCTGAATCATTTAGACCTCAGCAGGGCTACAACATTTGCCCTCAGAAGCAGCAAACGGTCCCCAGAGTGCGTTATTTGTTAGAACAATGTATCCTGTAAGCTTATTTCTTAGTACTGGGTAGGTGTGACAGTGGAAGCATCCAACTGTCAAGGCGCAGCACGGACCACGGTCTCCCTGGCTATGGAGGTTCTGCATGGGGATTGCCCATCGGGGCAGGGCCTGGCAGTCTGTCCCATTCCACAGCCCCAGCCAGGAGCAGGGCAGCTGGAGGGCACCAGGGCAGCCCCAGCCCTGGGCATCAGGCACCTCCCTGGAGATGGAGAAAAGCCAAGGCCAGGCTGGGATATGGTCCTGTGGGTGGGCGCAGCTCGGCAGGGCCCATGGTTGGGCAGGGCAGGGCTGTGGGGACCTGAAGCCCAGCCATGTGCTGGCGTCCCTGGGGCAGGGGCTGACGGCCCCAGGGGTGACATGAGGTCCTGGGTCATGGGCAGGGTGGGGGAGCCCCGGGGGTGGGTACGGACAGTCAGGCCCATCCATCAGTGCCCCCAGGGCCCTGGCACCAGCAACAGGATAGTGTCATTAGAGCTCTATTTCTGCAAATATTTTTTTTCATAAGTAATTCAACAGGTTTGTTTCCTCATAATGTGTGGAACTGAATGGATAGCAAAAGCCACAGCAAAACTGCTGACATTTCTGCATGGCTGTGCAGCCTTCTATCAAAAAAGCTATTTATTTTGAATGTGAAAATCTATGAGTTCAAGTAAAGATCACCATAAAGGAGGTGACCCACCAGACACTGAAATTGCCTCTTCTCTCTTCTATTAGCACCTGAAGGCCTCCACCCTGAACAGTTTCCAGAATGACAGTGAGCGGTAGCAAAATTAGCATAAAACTGACCTTTCTTTATGCATATGCCATAACTTTTGATTGTCCTACTGAATCAATAGTCTGTGCCAAAGGCAGCATTGAAAACTATTGATCACAGGCTACCACGAGTCTTACAGGAATTGGGGTTCTTAGGAAGTACCTGCATCCACAACCAAGGAGCAGACAATTCAGCAGGCAACATTCGTGAACTCTGCTTTTTTACTGTGCTTTTTTTGGTGGACTGTTTCAAAAATGACAGTAACTTGTTTGACTGTGTTTATTGTTTGGACTGTACCAAGTTTTGACATGTCACATTTGAAATGTAAGCTACTTTAATCAAGCTAGGATTGCCCTCTTGATACAATTTCTTCCCTCTATTTAAATAAATGTCACTCTTACAACCATGAAGATGATAGCTTACATAGTCAATGGCACTTCTGTTCTCATAAACACAAGGGGAGAAAAGCAGCAGTTTAAGCAGAGGTACTAGACACGGAGGATTAGGGAACCTTAGAAAACTGTATCTTGTCGTCTCCTGGGTCAATAAGACTACTTCTTAAGTATGGACCCTATTAAATGTCCTATAGCTAAGATTTTAGTGCAAGGAGTTGATTTGATACTTCATTTTTTGACATGACATTCAAACTACATACACGGAAATGAATAAATCTTCCTTGTCACAAAAAAGTGTATAAAATGCCCACAAGTACTCTCAGGCACAACAACTTAAAATATTCTCTCTGTGAGTATCCATGGCTGTGAATGTGGATTATTCAGATGATTTTAAGCAGAGTCAATGCTAAAGGAAGATAATCCTGCAAAGTATTCTCAGAGTTTTTATATTGTACCCACTTGCACAGCAGAGTGAATAGTCACACCATAATTATACTGTGCCTGGACTGTAACTCAATAACATGTCAGACATTATCATTACAGCTGAATCACATCTAGGGAAATCATTTCAAAGGGCAAAGGTAGTTTATAATAACCTATTACACCTGGCATTGAAATAGAGCAAGAACACTCAAAGCCTTCAGCTCAGGGTGGTGGCTTTTGCACGGGGACAGTAATTTGTTAAGCCACCTGAATTACGTCACTGTTGCTCATCTGAGCAAGATCAGCATGGGTCACAGACAGTAGCACAGTGGGACTGACTGCCAATGTGTAGCAATTCGTTTGCAGAAAGCAGGTTTAATATTTCCACTGACCAGAATTTCAATGTTCACATTACAGCTTCGTGAAGCTTCATCAGCTAGCACTGTTACCTGAGAGAGGAGGAAATGGAGGCATGATGAAAGTTCGAGGGTTTGGTGGGGTTTTTTAGCATAAAAAATAAGCACTAAAGAGTACCACTTTTTTTTGTTATGGAGTGTTTTTTTTTCCTCTCACAGTTCACCTTTAAGCTCAATTACCAGTTTAGCCAACCTGCCAAATTCCACTTCTGAAACTGTTCTAATTCCATTTTGCCTTAGTTTCAGTACTAATTGAAGCTGCTGCACTTAGGTTGGTTGAGGTGAACTGCTCTACTGTGTTTCCTGCAAGGCATTTGTTCAACTGTTTCCAAAGGAGACCTGAACTGTGCAGAATTGTCAGTAGAACAGAAAATTATAAATATTGTACAACTACTGTTTTGATACAAAGTTATGAAATTATGAATATAATCACAACAAAAGACAGAGGAATCCAGTCATATGTCATAATTCAGCAAAGACTCCTCTGAAACAGAAGGAAAATAACAAGGACAGTAAAAAAAGTGGAGCTAAAATATGTCAATGCCAGCTGAATGTAATTTGTCCTGCACTGAAACACAAACCTGAGAAGAATCCTGATAACAGAAAAGAGTGGCAGGCATCCGGTAGAATGATCTCATATAAAGAAGTAAAAAGTAACTATTTTTTTAAAAAGCTAAGAACTTGTGGTTTAACTCAGATTTCTTTTCTTCAAACACCAGAATATGTACCACAGAGAATACTCTGGAGACTACTCCTGTACTGGCAGGAAGATGGACTGCTTGACTTAATGAGCCTTTTGGTTCTGTAACAACTTCGCTTCTATGAAAACAGATGAGAAGGTAATGTTCAGTGCTGGAAGTGCTATTTTAGTAGTGGATCAGTTTGGGGTCTTCTTTGGATACCTCGATTCACAGTGGTGTAGGGGAACATGTATGTATGCATCTATTCATCAGCTGCTGATCTTAATTGTTCAGTGTCTGTACTTGCAGTCCCTGTGCTCACAGGGAAAATTGCTTCTGGAAATGACATCACAACTGCTGTAAAACAGAAGTGATTCCTGGAAAACATCTCCAAGTGTCTGCAGTAGCTCCGTCACTTTATAATATGTTGAATTATTTCTGTTCGGTAGCACTGCAGGGGAAAAATGCTATTTCCACTGCACTGCAGTGATTGCTGTTCATCAGGGCAATGCATAGAATAAAAGTTCACCTCTGTGATAGAGATACTTTTTCAAATATTCATAACTCTGTGGAAGAAGTATTTTTACCTACGAAATTCTACACAAGTATTCAGTCTGTGAGTGACTTTTTGTGTATATACATGAACAAAGTCACCCATTAAAGGTATGTGCAAAAAAGAAAAGAAAAAGAGGCTTTTTAATGGGAAAATCTATTTATTCCTGGCTCCACTAACACCCAGGGATTTGTACAATTGAGTTAGTCTCATTTGTGAATATGCCGAGTGTAGCTAATATTTCAAGTCTAATGTCTTGCAAAATATTGTGCTTCTAAAAATTGAGATTTTAGTGTCTGAAGTTGGGATTTAGATAGCCTAATTTTAGGCACTGAAATTGGAAATTTGGCTTTCCTGGTTGAAGCAGAAGAAAATAAATCTCTGGTGTGCACTTTAGAGAATCCAATTTAGAGTCTTATTCTGATTCTGTTTCCCTGCAGTGACTACACTTGGGAAAGGTATCTGTCTACTGAGGGGCTTCAAAAGAGTCCCTTATCCATTCAACCCCTTCACCTTCCTGCCACACAAACACAAAGTTACACATATGCACATATTCATCAGAATCTCTTGAAATGTGCCTTCCTGCCATTTATAAGATAGTGATTGCTTTGGGATGCACAATCCCCAGTCTTTTCCTCTGCCTCTTTACCTATCCCAGCACTGCAGGAAAAGACAAGCTACTTAAGCTGGAGATTCTAAAATAGGTGGTCGAACGGGTACTTTCATTATGAGTAGTTTATAAAAAACAACCAAACAATGCAATGCATTTTCGCTCGAGAAATGTCCACTCAGTTTCAGCTGCAGCACTCTTGGCAGTAGAGTGATAGGTGGGCTGTACACATCCATGAACGAGGTCTTTCTTCAACCTTCTGTGTTGAGCCTCAGCTTTCCAAAAGCTCAAAGTTGATCTGACACATCTCTTTAATCTCTTTAACAGGGCAGAGGGACATAGCAAAAGTATGATATAGCCCTGGGCTCTCTTCTCTATTCAAAGCAATGTCTAGGACAGGGACAAGTATGAAGGGGCCTTGCAGCATCAAAAACTTCAGGGAGAATCATCACTGATTCAGACTGAATGCTGGGTAACATTTTGATGCAGTGGCAACAGCTCAGCTGTCCTCTAAAGCAACTGTATGCCAACAATAGCGTGATTCACACAAGGAATTTCTGAGACACCTGTCAGCAAGTCTACCATCTAAATTGCAATGAGATAAGAATCAGGCATCTCTCTGGACTCAGTGGGGAAGAAAAGAATTTCCCACTCTTCCCTGAAGGGCCAAGGAAATGAAGAAAGTACATGTAAAGAGAACATGACAATGAACAGGATGACAAAAATGCCCTAGGACTCCATAAAGGATTCAGAAAACTGTAAGTCATCGACACATCCCACTGATGTGTTTCTTTTGGAAAACCAGTTTTAAAACCTATTCACGGCTTTAATAAACATGTGTTTAATAAACACTTGTTTCCTAATATACAAATTTAAAATATGCCTTAGATCTCTCCTGGATAGTGATTGTAATATATAATCTAGGCAAGTGTAACTGTATTACTAGTTCTTCAAATTTACATCCTTCTGGAAAATGTAACAGGTTTTTTACCACCACGACCAACTCTAAAGGTGTTGTTTGACAGTAGCCTCAGCATTTTCCTAAGAATAGTGTATTTTAACATTATGCTGTTTTCATTTTCCTGCTATCAATGAAATTGCAAATGTCAATATCATAGCACCATAGTTATCATCTTGCCTTTACTTTGTGAGCAACTAGGGAGTTCTACTTCAAACATTTTGATTTAAAGTCAGATTAGAAAGATGGAGGAGTGTAAAGGGATGGTGTCTCTCTTCCTTTGTGGACATGCAAACTTAATTTGGCCCACAAGTTGACAGAAATTAAACGCTATTCAAAAATATATCATGTAGCTATTCAACATAGAATTCTATTTATACATGTTTTGATCTGTCTTGTTTCCATGGTTTATGTCTATAGCTAATTCTGATGATTGCCACATTTTCCACTAAGAAAAAAATATATGCATATAATGCAAAGACCTCTCACTTCTGGAACCAAGGTCAAGCATACCTCACAGGAGTATACTAAATCAGTGATCATTCCTCTCCTTTTTAACACAAGAAATTGAAATGACATTGAAGATGATGTTGAAATTTTAATTAAGCATTTGACGTAACAATTCACTGAGACAAACAGTTTTAGGACAGACCCCCAGACTCAGGCAGTCTTTTGTTTGGGTGTTGATCCCTGAATCCAAACACCTAGACTTGAGCGTTAGAGACTCAACACTTTCTCTCCAGCTTACTATCTTATATGTCTACTGACATCTCCCGTACTCCACGGAGAGCCCAGGGTTCTGCTTCCCCTGATCCAAACCTACCAAGAATACATTTCTCTTAGAGGGAAGCACATAGATGCCTTTTGTGTGTAAAACAAGTCATGGGAGGAAAAGGGGCTGGTGAAGACCGGTCTCTCAAATTTATGGATGAGGGGTGGGGGAGATATATGCAAGGTAAGTGCCTGGACTAAGAAACTGGGATGGTAAACACAGCCTTGTTTGACTGTACTGGTGATGTACCATTGTCTCATTCGGCTAATGCCCTGGCTTTGCATTTAATGCTTTCAGAAAGGCAGCAGACACAAAAGGGATAAAAGTTCAGTAAAGAGCTTACTCGAACATTTTTCCTTAAGAAAAATGTGTTCTACTTTGTTGTAATTATTTGAAGAACAGCAAATCCCAAAGCACTGCTTATCTGAAGATGATCTCACCATTTTGAGTTGAACGGGTATAGTTATACACACAGCATCCAGTTCGGATTCCAGTCAAGTTTCAAATTCTTTAGACACATCCAGCAAACATAGTATTGTGCAAAGTGGGTAACAAAAGTAAAGTAATATTGACTGCTTCCTGCATCCTGCCTTGCCTAACATTCTTGACTGTGCTAAATGCCGGGAAAGATGATGGAGCAGCTCATTCTAGAGGTCATCATCAAGCAAGTGGAGGAAAATAAGGTTATCAGGAGTAGTCAGCATGGATTCACCAAGGGGAAATCATGCCTGACCAATCTAATAGCTTTCTACGATGGCATGACTGTCTGGGTAGATGAGGGGAGAGCCGTGGATGTTGTCTACCTAGACTTCAGCAAGGCTTTCGACACGGTCTCCCATAACATCCTCCTAGGGAAGCTCAGGAAGTACGGGCTGGATGAGTGGTCAATGAGGTGGATTGAGAACTATCTGAATGGCAGAACTCAGAGGGTTGTCACCAGCGGCGCTGAGTCTTGTTGGAGGCCTGTAACTAGTGGTGTCCCCCAGGGGTCAGTACTGGGCCCAGTCTTGTTTAACTTCTTTATCAATGACCTGGATGAAGAGTTAGAATGTACCCTCAGCAAGTTTGCTGATGACACAGAACTGAGAGGTGTGGTAGATACATCAGAAGGCTGTGCTGCCATTCAGGGAGACCTGGACAGGCTGGAAAGTTGGGCAGAGAGGAACCTGATGAGGTTCAATAACGACAAATGCAGGGTCCTGCACCTGGAGAGGAACAACCCTATGCACCTGTACAGGCTTGGGATGGACCTGCTGGAGAGCAGCTCTGTGGAGAGGGACCTGGGTGTCCTAGTGAACAACAGGTTGACCATGAGCCAGCAGTGTGCCCTGGCTGCCAAGAAGGCCAATGGCATCCTGGGGTGCATCAAGAGGAGTGTGGCCGGTAGGTCGAGGGAGGTTCTCCTTCCCCTCTACACTGCCCTAGTGAGGCCCCATCTGGAGAACTGTGTCCAGTTCTGGGCTCCCCAGTTCACGAAAGATGAGGAGCTACTAGAGAGAGTCCAGCAGAGGGCTACGAGGATGGTGAGGGGACTGGAACATCTCTCCTACGAGGATGATGATCTAAACCACACAAAAGCATCATATCTTAAAGACAGGATCCTTAAAGATTTACCAGGCCTCAGAAGTTCTTACCCCTTCATAATTCATGGAAAGATGCTTTTCGGTTTCATGGTCTAGGCTAGTAGTCAAGACACAATAATAGTCAATGGCTCTTAATTGCTGTCTCGATAGCTTCTTAAAAGCAGTTCTTCAACATAGTGGTGATCCCTATGTTAGGCAGTGTGACTGATGAATAAATCCCTAAAATGTAGCAAGGCTCAGAGGAGACGGGCAAGGGCAATATACCTGTGAATCTTAGGGCATAATGTAGAGTGTAACTGACCAGAGCTGTTGCAAAGAAGCTGACTTTTATCTCAACACAAAGGGGACTGGAGGGAGGCTTTTGTTTTAGCTATCAAGAGTTGAGTAGATTAACTGGTGGCATAAATGTTTCTCCGAGTTCATTAAAGGAGGGTGAATGTCTCCTTGAGTTAGACAGACCAGCATGGGAAAAGTGAATACATGTATTAGACCAATACAGAGTATAAAAACTAGACAACTAGAAAAATAATTCTGAAGAGAAGAATGGGCTTGAGCTGTCTTCAACTCACGTATTCCTTCCTGGCAACAGGGGACTCCCAGCGTCACGACAGTGAGGGTATTACAGAGACGGTAATGGAAATTGCATTGGTAGTGTGATTGAACTGTGTGTTGCAATTACTATATTTTGGGAAGTGTAGCTTACATTTGTCATTTGTATTGTGATTTCAGTATATTTTGTGCTGATCTGCTAAATCAGAAAGGTCATGTATCATTAACCATCGTCGAGTAAGTAAATTTGCTGTTGAACTTTGCACCCTACATGTGTGGAATATCTAAAAGCTTCTGATTGGAGAGTGTTAGACTGATAGCCAGTCACAACCTTACTTTAGGCCCAGCTGGACGTGAGTTCTGTTCACTGCTCCACCAGAGATGTACTATTCCAAAATGGAGATATAGTAAACGGAGGTGTAGGTAGCTTGACCCAGACTTTTCTTTTCCCTTTAAGGCACTCTTGCAACAGAAAGTAAAATTTAACTTTTTTTTCTTTAAGACTTCTTTAGTTCTTGTTTAAAGCACTTTAAAATACAGTATATAAAGGCATTATGTAAAAGGAAATTATATATTCAGTACAAGAATGGTAATTCAAAAGCTTTTTTTTTTTTTTCCTGGTATATTTTCTCTGGTTATCTCTTTCTGTTCACTGCAGTGCCATTTTCCATCCAAATAAATAGAGGTTATGTAAGAAAAAAATATCATAGTGTGCTCTTTGGAGGCATATCTTAATACAAAACAATAGGTGTTGCACAATTCCAACATGTTACTGAAGCAACGTGGGATACTAAATCCATTTGGTATCACACAGATCAAACCTGGGTGATTAATTACAGATCTAATAGAAAAAGTAAGCAATTCATCCTCATCACAGAGCAGTAAGCATACATCTTCTTAATCACAGTGGGATTATAACACCCTACTCTCCACAGGTGCGTAGCTTTGTGTCACCAGCCTCTGCTATGAATCACATGGAGTTATTATTCTCATTTTACAGTAAATATAGAGATGAAAATAATTATGTAGTATTTGATTCCTGATTGTACAGCGAGAAAAAAAAAACCTCTTTGGACTGTAGTATTTATTTTTTGTTGTCTTATTTGGCAACATGGTTATTTTCAGCCATCACTGTTAATATGCTATGCATAAAATTGCATTTATCACTGGCATCTAAACTTATTAACTAAACCATAGTTATACTGTCATTGAAAAACTACATTAGAGCATACAAGTGAGTATCACAATGTTTTCTTTTTTTCAGTATGTTGTGGTATTGCTGTCAAGAACAAGACATAAGCTAAGTAAGTTATGCTTAAAAATATAAACCTGAAGGTTTTGTTTTGTTCCATTTGGTTTTAACTTAAAAACTTGCTTCTTATTACAGCTATTTCTCACTATTTCTACTTTACCCTGACAAATGCCACTGCTAGACATCAAATCTGAAGTTATGTTCTTCTCTAAACACTCAGCATGTGTTACAAACTGGAGGAGGACTTAAAGTACTTGGGGTCCAGGCCAGTTCACATTTAAATCAGCAGAATAGATCGCATTAACTTCAGAACAATTCAGATCTCATTCTTCGGCTCTTCCCAGAGGCCATATACAGATCTTAGCTGTACCACAGAATCACAGAATCACAGAATAGTAGGGGCTGGAAGGGACCACTGTGGGTCATCTAGTCCAACCCTCCTGCCGAAGCAGGGTCACCTGCAGCAGGCTGCACAGGACCTTGTCCAGGCGGGTCTTGAATATCTCCGGAGAAGGAGACTCCACAACCTCCCTGGGCAGACTGTTCCAGTGCTCCGTCACCCTCAGAGGCAAAAAGTTCTTCGTCATGTTCAGCTGGAACTTCCTGTGCCTCAGTTTGTGCCCATTGCCCCTTGTACTGTCACTGGGCACCACTGAAAAGAGTTTGGCCCCATCCTCCTGACACCCACCCTTGAGATATTTATAAGCATTTATAAGGTCCCCTCGCAGCCTTCTCTTCTTCAGGCTGAACAAGCCCAGCTCCACAGCCTCTCCTCGTAGGGGAGATGTTCCAGTCCCCTCATCATCCTCATCACCTGTATTTCATTTCCAAGACATCCAGTTGTTTTCTTCTAGGAGATCTTTTTCTATTTATTTATCTACTTTTAACCATATTGCTAAACAGCAATGAAGATCTGAATTGAAAATGAAAATACATTGTAGTTATACTGTAAAATTACAGATCATTATTAGAAAAAATGGAACTGGAATGGACACAGAAGTCATGTACTGCATCCTTCTGCCTTCAGGCAGAAACAAGTGTATCTACATCTTTCCTATCCTAGTCATAATAAATGTAATTGAATTTATTAATACTAGACAACAAAATAAAAACGCACGATTTGAGGTCAAACATTTCCTTCAGATTTCTTTTCACTTGCTTTTGCTGAAATTGGATCTCCAGAATTGAGCAATGAGTAAAGCTACTGTTCACAAACGCTTCTGCTGGAAAAGTGGAAAAAGTGTAAACTATGTTTTCATTGTCCAAGAGAGAAAAAAATCCATTATTGAATAATGTTGGGCATGAAGGAGGCCAGAAGGGTAAAATCCCTCCAGCTGTAAGTGAAGATCAGGTTCGGGACCTCCTGAGGAACATAAACATACAGAAGTCCATGGGATCTGATGAGATGCATCCCAGAGTCCTGAGGCAACTGGCTGATGTAGTTGCCAAGCCACTCTCCATGATATTTGAAAAGTCATAGCAGTCAGGGGAAGTCCCCAGTGACTGGAAAAAGGGAAACATTGTGCCCCTTTTCAAAAAGGGTAGAAAGGAAGACCCTGGGAACTACTGACCTGTCAGCCTCATCTCTGTGCCTGGCAAGATCATGGACCAGATCCTCCTAGAAGATATGCTAGGGCACATGGAGGCCAGGGAGGTGATTCGAGACACCCAGCATGGCCTCACCAAGGGCAAGTCCTGCCTCACCAACCTAGTGGCTTTCTATGATGGTGTAACAACAAGAGTGGACAAGGGAAAACAAATGGACGTCATCTCTCTGGATTTTTATAAAGCCTTTGACACGGTCCCCCACAACATTCTTCTCTCTAAATTGGAGAGCCATGGATTTGATGGGTGGACTCTTTTGGTGAATAAGGAAGTGGTTGAATGGTCGCAGCCATAGGGTAGTGGTCAACGGCTCAATGTCCGGATGGAGACCAGTGACGAGTGGAGTCCCTCAGGGGTCCATACTGGGACCGGTGTTGTTCAAAATATTTATCAATGACATGGACAGCGACATCAAGTGTACCCTCAGCAAGTTTGCAGATGACACCAAGCTGAGTGGTATGGTTGAGACACCAGAAGGACGGGATGCCATCCAAAAGGACCTGGACAAGCTGGAGACGTGGGCCTGTGTGAACCTCATGAGGTTCAACACGGCCAAGTGCAAGGTCCTACACCTGGGTCGGGGTAATGCCCGGTATCAATACAAGCTGGGGGATGAAAGGATCGAGAGCAGCCCTGCTGAGAGGGACTTGGGGGTACTGATAGACGAAAGGCTGGACATGAGCCGGCAATGTGCGCTGGCAGCCCAGAGGGCCAACCGTGTCCTGGGCTGCATCAAGAGAAGCGTGGCCAGCAGGTCGAGAGAGGTGATTCTGCCCCTCTACTCTGCTCTGGTGAGACCTCATGCGGAGTACTGCGTTCAGCTCTGGAGCCCTCAGCACAAGAAGGACATGGAACTGTTGGAGTGGGTCCAAAGGAGGGCTACAAAAATGATCCGAGGGCTGGAGCACCTCTCCTATGAGGACAGGCTGAGAGAGTTGGGCTTGTTCAGCCTGGAGAAGAGAAGGCTGCGGGGAGACCTGATTGCAGCCTTTCAGTACTTAAAGCCTATAGGAAAGATGGGGACAATCTTTTTAGTAGAGACAGCAGTGACAGGACGAGGGGCAATGGTTTTAAACTAAAACAGGGTAGGTTTAGGCTGGATGTAAGGAAGAAATTCTTTACAGTGAGGGTGGTGAAACACTGGAACGGGTTGCCCAGAGAGGCAGTGGAGGCCCCATCCCTGGAAACATTCAAGACCAGGTTGGACAGGACTCTGAGCAACCTGATCTAGTTAGTGGTGTCCCTGCTCGCTGCGGGGGGTTGGACTAGATGACCTCTAGGGGTCCCTTCTGACCCAAAACTTTCTATGATTCTATAATTCTGTCTTTGGCAAAATAATGGACTTCTCCTTTTCATCACTACTACATGGCCATTTTTGTTGTATATCATCAGAGGAAAATACACATTGTCTGATCCAAGAGCAGGAGAAGGGAGACTGCTGCAGCTGCATGCCCCCAGGACCACAGTGGTGAGACTGGACATATATTTCCAGTAACGACACACAGAGGAACACACATTTGGGCTCCCCCACCTGGCATTGTCTCTCTGTGCTACTTTGTGGGTATGTGGTTGAGCATTTATCACATAACAGATCTGTTGTACATCTGAATTTTATTCAAGGAAGTCTAAAACCTGGATGCATCCAATGCAAGGCAATTAGCATGTGACCTGGATGCAAGCTTATATTCTATGCATTGTATTTTGCACAGTTCTAGGTAACTCAGTGACTCAGGACCCAATCCAAAATTCAAAGAGATGTGTGAGTGAGTCTTCTTTACTTTCTCATCTGTATTTGCATGTATAGGATAAACAAGTGGATCCTTCTATGTGTGAATGTGATCCATGAAGCAAAAGGGTTCAGTCCTTTAGCAACAGCTAACTTCTTTTTGACAAAAACTTTTAGGAAAATTGTGTTTTCCTTTCTTGTTTATTCCAATACAGGTTTAACATGTATTGTGGTAATCAGTTTAACTGCTATATATTTGAATACATATGTTAAGTATGAAAGAAGAAAGTTCTTGGAGATCAGATCTGTACTTAAACAGCTGGTGTCTTCAAAACAAACTGTTTTAGAGCAAGAGTTCTTGACATTTTGTCTGTCATTTATGATAAAAGTGCTTGGTAATTGACTCAGAGGAACACAATTTCATGTGCTGATTCAGGTAAAAGAAGTGGTAAATGCCAAATCCACCCTTTTTAATAATGGAAAGCCAACATTCGATTAGGGTTAGGTGGTTACTGTTCTGCAAGTTCAGCTGCCATTGCAATTATTGTTGTCTCGTTATGTTTCAAGTGAAAGAACATGGTGTCTAGCTGTATTTTAAAATGAATTCTTTCTGTCAATTTTGCTTTTCCTGCATGATAGGTTCCTAAAGAGGAGTTGTACTGAAGTGTAGAGAAAGGTATATACTGTGTTTGGGAAGCAATGCTTTTTCATACACCAGGATTCAATATTCGATATTGATTCAATATTCAATATCAAAGTTGGTGTAACTAGAATTGCTTCATGCAACAAAAAGACACCCAAACCATCTTTTCAAGGAGATGTCCATTGCTGGCTCCATTTTGCCCTCCTTAAAATGAATCATAAAGCCCGTAGCATATGTTTCAAAGCCTGGGATATACAGAAAAGCAATCTCTTCCATGTAGTTTACTTAGCACAGTCAGGTCACCTATATTCAACATATGAGTTGGGACAACTTCAGATTTTCTTTTTTTGAAAAACTCCTCAATGTACGGAAGAAAAAATTATTTTAGAGGCTGTAAAGAGACTGAGCATTTGCCAGTTACCAGAATGTGCCTCAAGCAAGAAGTACACTGCTGTACATACCAACGATTCTCTAAGCTGACCTCTTTGTTTTCCATATAGTTCTGTCCATGCAGCACCTTTATTTTATTTTTCCCCCTTCTTATACATGGGCCAACACTGTGCCCCTACCCTTGGCCAACTATGTAGCAATGCTTTGTGGAGAAGACGTGTCACTAACACGTTGCAAATCTGGTTAAGTGCAGAAAGATCCTTAGGCTAGGAAGAAAAGTGTATTTGGTGACTATCAGATTACAGTTTATTTGGGTCTGCTGCTTTTTATATATTACATACCCTTTAGACCAGCAGCTCTTTAGCTACCTACATCAGGTTGATTCAGCAATTCTTTTTAATTATATGCACCGATAAAAAGAGCACCTTTTTGTAGGGTTTTTTTTCATCATGACAGAAGTTTTTATTTATATTTATAAAATGACAGGCCTGATTCTTTTAACAAGGTTTTGATACTTTAAACCAGGATGTTACTTATCGTCTCTTACCCCTTTATTTCACTGTTGGTAATATAACAAAACCAAAACTTAGTTGTAAGTACTTACCACACACAAAACAGATCAATCTGCTCCGTTTAAAGTGTCACATGAGAAAAGCAGTCAAGTCTAATTGATTTCAAAGTTATGTGGTACAACTACCATTATAGTATTTTCCCTAAGATGGACTCAGTCAAATTTTTTACTACTGTTTTAAAAAAAGGAAACCCTGGGATCATTACTTTTTTTTTTTCACTTGTTGACTCATATGTATTAGAAATAACCTGGAAATATGCAGTTTGGGTCCATCAAAAAGTATAAAAATCTAAGTACATATTCTTCCTGGACTTAAGACTTCTGCTTATGCCTTGAATCTTCCTAGGCTGTGCTCACACTCAGCTCATCAGTCTTACTACCAGCCCTAACACTTCCTGAAATGTGATGCAGACTTTCATGAGTAGATGATTATATAAAAGTTAAAATAAGATAGATTTAGAAGGATTAAGTGATTCCCTATGTTATCTCAAAGACCTGTACTTCAAGACAGAACAGTTCAAATAATTCATTGCTTTTTTCTTCGATAAAAATGTAGGCTTTAACCTTTTGGGAAGTCTTTCCACAGTGTCAGCAGCAACTCCAACCTATCAGTTCAGCAGTAGTTTAAAACTACTGCAGTTCTCTTTGTGTGTGACAGGGAAAAGAGCAGCAAAAATGATACCCAGGCTCTTCCAGGACTGTAAAAAATGCACGATGTGAGTGACCAGTTACAAGAATAGTTTCAAAATATGGTTGAATGAGGACAGCTTCAAGGCAGAGTAGGCAATAAATAGAAAAATTATTACAAAATGAAAAAGTTCTTCTGTGATGTGAGAACTGGTTCAGAGGACATGGGCTTAATGACTTACTCTATCATAGACTGCCTCAGAGACTTTAGGAAAATCACTTAATCTCTTCTGAGCCCTGATACAGAGATAGTAAATTCTTTACCTTTTTTTTTTGGCCTTTGTTCTCAATTTAGATTCAAAAAGAAGGTTTTTTTCTTATTATGCACCTGCATAAGTCTTTTGGCATTGTCTCCCATAACTTCCTTATTGACAAAATGAAGTACAGACTAGACAAATGGACAGCAGAGCAGACTGGCTAAACTGCTAGGCTCAAAAAGTTGAGATTAGTGGCATAAAGTCAAACTGCTGGTCAGTCACTAGTAGTGTCCCAACTTGGAGGGGAGGCAATACTGAGGCCAATAGTGTGTAACGTCTTCATTAATGACCTGGGTGATAAGATAGAGCTCACCCTCAGCAAGTTTGGAGATGATATGAAACTGGGAGGAGGAGTGGCTGGTGGTGTAAAGTGTAGGTTGCAAGGGTTTGGTAGTGGGAGGGTTACTGCGGTGTTCTCTGTGAGAATAAGCCAGGGGCTGCCCTGTGCTGGACACACACAGTTCCAGTCAGTCTCAGCCAGATGCACAATGGACCCACTACCAGACACAGTTCAGTCCACCAGCAAAGTTGGTGCTGCCTTTGTGGAAATGTATTTAAGCAAGAGCAGGAAACACTGGAGAGAGAGAGAAAGAGACAGAAAAAGAGAGAGGAGGATGGAATTAAAGGGAAACAATAGGGGAACACCAAGCTCAGAGAAGCAACAGGTGCTCTGTGGTGGAGCACGCACACACCAGCAGGGACAGCAGCTTGTGGAGGACCCATGCAGAAGCAAATTTTCCCTAAAGGGAAAATGGCACATGGATGATGCCATGCCAGAGCAGCTGTAACTTCAGAGGGACTGCAGGCTCTAAAGGACCCACACCAGAGCGTAGGAAAGGAGTGAGAGGGAAGGAGCAACAGAGAGAAACCACTCCCACCCCTTACAATGCCAGTTGTCTCACTGAAGGGACTAAGTATAAACTGCATCAATAATAAGGTGGGAGGAGAAGAGTCTGGAGTAAAGTTGAGCTTGGGAAAGGCAAAGGAGAGGTGTTTTCCCTAAGTGTATTCTTGCTTCTTTTATGTTTTTGTTTCTCAATGACTTAATCAGTACTCAAATATCTATATTAAATGGAAATAAACTAAATTAAATTTCCTGTATTCACCAAGTCAATATCTGCTGCCCACATCAGCAGCTGGTAAGTGATCTCCCTGTCCCATGAGCTTTCTCACTCTTATTCTTCCTATTTCCCTATCAGAGTTCAAGGACCATCTGGATGACACTCTTAGTCACACGGCTGAATTATAGGCAGTCCTGCAAGGACCAGGGAGTTTTACTCAATGGTCCTTCTGGGTCCCTTCCAACTCAAGATACTCTGTAATTCCATGATTCTCTTTTCTCCCTCATCCTGCTGGCAGGGTGAGAGGGGGCAGTGAACGAGTGGCTGTGTGGCTGCTTGGATGTGAGGCAGGCCAGTCTACCATGCTAATGCACCAGGTTGTTGTGCTTAATTCAGAGGGACCTTGACAGGTCAGAGGAGTGGGCAGAGGTGAACCTCTTGGAGTTCAGCAATGGGAAATGCCAAGTCCTGCGCTTGGAGAGGACTAAACACACACACCAGCACAGGCTGGGTGGCTGACTGGCTGGAAAGCATCTTTGCAGAAAAGGCCCTGGTGGTCCTGGTGGATAATAAGTTGAACATTAGGCAATATTTCTATAATATCAAAAAGGATTACAACCTTTTATACATTAAACCAAAGGCGTGCCAATAAGCACCTAAATCAAAAAATCTGGATTACACTTTGGAGAAAAGGAACCTTTGTTCTCTTACTGAACAGGAGGGTACAAACCTTATTTGTGTAGTGACAGTCTTCAGGTGTGCAGATGTCAAAATTAAGGTGTACTGGCCAGATATCTTCTAGAATATAAATCATACAGACAAGGTGTAAGTTAGGCTTCCACAAGGTGAAATACTACGTTTTTCTGACTTCTTTTATTCACTTGAATATTGTCACAGGCATTTTCTATAGTCATTCTTCTCAATGGATCAAACCAGCTTCTTAGACCTGATTCATTTTTCCCTATTGTCTGTAGTTATGTTTCATGTAAAAATAGAAGTATTATCAGATTAATGCTGTAGACTCTGTTCAAATGTCAGAACTTGTACCATTTAATAATACTGATATACTGCAAGGATTTATAACAATAGCTATGTCATTGGAAACTTCATTGATCTGCAGCCTCTCGTATTCTTAGCAAAGACCTGAAATTTAGCTTCCTTGTTAGTTACAAAAACCCAGTAATCTGACAGTATTCAAGCAGAAGATGATGCAGTTCTCTAGATTAAGTAACGCTGCAAAAACCTATCATAAACATGCAAAATATTAGAAATAAATACACTGCTAACCTACAGTAATAAGGAATCTATCTTGCCTTTTTTTCTTTAAGCTTAAGTAGAAGTTAAAAATGTTCCCCAGCTACATGAGAAAACCACTGGGAATTATTTTAGGTCTGTTACTCTAAAGCACTTCCTGGTCCTGCATTTTAACTTAAGCAAGCTTCTATCTAACAACAACAAAAAATATTGTATGTAATTCTCCTCTCATTTTTACCTATCTCAACTAGAAGCAATCAGCCAAAACCAGTAGTTATTCCTCTTGCTATTTATATCTGAATAAATCCAAATCCACTGCCTACAGATTTGAATAGAAATAATTTGCAAAACTATGTCACAAGTGAGAGCTGAATTTGTCAAGTTGTACTTTACAGGAGAACTGTTCTGGCTGGGAAGGAGTTAAATTTCTTCATAGTAGCTCATATTGTGTTGTATTTTGGATATGTGACTAAACTAGTGATGACAACACATCAGTGTTCTGCCTATTGCTAAACAGTGCAGCATCAAGGCTTTCTCTGTTTCTCATGCTGCTGACCCAACAAGTAGCCTGGGAGTAGACGAGAGGCTGGGAGGGGACACAGCCAGAACAGCTGACCCAGACTGGTCAAAATTGACCATATTCTATGAAGTCGTGAGCAATAAAATTTAAGACACGAGAGGAGGAAGGGAGAGACATTTGGAGATATGACATTTGTCTTCCCAATTCACTGTTAATGCACCCTGCTTTCCAGGAAGTGTCAAAATATCTGCCTGCTGATGGAAAGTAGTGAAAGTATTCCTTATTTCACTTTCCTTGTGCACACCGCTTTGCTTCACTTATTAAACTCTCTTTATTTCAGCCCACAAGTTTTCAGCTTTTGTTCTTCTGATTCTCTCTCCCATTCTGCTGTAGGGCGAGGGGAGTAAGCATGTGAGTCGGTGGGTGCTTAGCTGCTGGCCAGGGTTAACCCAGCACAGGAACTCATATCCTCAGAACCATTGTTCCTTGGGAAAAAGAAAATATATATTCCCTGGGATGATCCAGTGAAAAGCAGGGCTTTTCAGATACATCATCCTAAAGTTGACGTGAAGATGTCATGTTACCACCATAATCTGATGGCAGATATTCAGTGGCAGTCCAGAGTATAAGAGTTTTTTTTTCTGAGAGGAAAGAAGTAAATGAGGGATATCCTAGGGGCATGTTTCACTGAACCACCATACTAGAAACTGGACCACTTTTGAACAAACTACAGACTGAAGTACAATAAAAATGTAGAATTAGTGCAGCACATGCATCAGCAAAGCAACCTCTTCCAGCTGTCCCCAGGCTGGCAAGGAGTGGCTGATAAACATGGGATGTACTCTCATGGAAGGCAAATTCTTCATATGGTTCCTGATCTATGTGCTATTCATGACTTTAATATGGACAATTTCCTATTAGAAACTCAACTGAAAAAATGTACATTGCGCACAAAGTATTACAGTTTTTCCAACAATTTAGTCTTCCATTATCTGCTTCCAATCCAATAGCTCTTTTCCTTTTTATAGCTCTCATACTTCCTACCTCTATCAGAAATACCAGGAGTGAGGAAAAAAAAAAAGAGCATTCCCTGGAGCAGCCTTACTACTCTACTTCATACGTCAATCCCAGTCAAAAAAGTAAAATTCATGCTTCTTCTGAAAACATAAAAAACCTGACCTGCTCTCAAAGGTATGGCATAAATTGGGCTGAAGAATTGATTCAGTTTCTGTTTCATCCATATCATATCATAGCTGTGCCTTCATAATAAGAATAAAGTGTGCAGCCTCTATATTTTCCCTCTTCATTAATTATTTTCTAATTTCTTTACTTCTCTGTATCTTTTCATCCTCTGACTCCTTTCTATGTCTCATCAGCAGCTTTTTTTTCACCCTCTGTTCCAATCTTGTCTCACTATATCTTCTCCATCCCATTTGTTCCTCTGTATTTTTAAACAACTCACTGATAGATGTCCATAGATTTATTTTCCTTGCTCTCCTTCTCTTTTCACTGTTTTCCATTAGTCAGACGTACTTTGAAATATTCCTATGTTTGTTTAAACTCAAGGGCCAATATTATACCAGTAAATTTAAAACTCTACCTGCCACCTTCAAGTTACAAAACTGCCTTTGGCTTTTGTAACTATTTTATATTTTGTGTTTAGCTGCAATTTAGAATCTGTGAATGTTTCAAAATGTTTAAGATCATTGTGAATTTAGGAAAGAGTATAAATATAAAACGTCTAAAGAAAGAAAAAAATTAGCCTTGAATTCTGCATTATGCAGAGAAAGTTTAAGAAAAATAGGCACTGAACTCTTACATTTCCAGAGAATTCTGTGTGATTTTAGACGAGCATCTCATACTTCCTATTACTTTGTTCTGTGGCAAAATTTCTGTGTTGTGAAATATATATCCCATTAAAGCAAACAAAAAAATAGCAGGGTATTTGAAATGGGACTCCTACGTCACACTGAGGGCATTGGGTTTGCCAGCTGGTGACCAACCAACAAGATTTAGCTGTTTATCCAAGACGAGGTCCTCAATCAGTATGAGATATAAGGGCTCAGATGAAGGCAAGAGCTATGATATTTTACACCAGCTGAGTAGCTCTTCTCGAGGCAGTTTACTTTCTCCACAGGTGACCAATATGTTCTACCAGCTACACCAGGTGGGCCAAAATCTTCCCTTCTGTGTCCAGTCTAAATAAAAATTCTTTTTAACTCTTATCTAGGTCTATATATATGTAGAGTGAATATGTATAAATCTATTATGTAGTATAGGAAGAAGGCACATTGAAATATTTGTATTTTTATAACAGATCAGAGTATTCATATTTTTTAGTTAAGATATGTGTTCCAACCATACGCTAAAGTTAACTTCATACGACACCTTTTCCTCTTGTAGTCATGACTTCAGAATTTGGAGACATGCAAGCAGGAATAAGATAATGTATTTGTTCAAGACTGTGCTTGCTTTGGCTGGGATAGAGTTATTATTCTTCATAGCATGTGGTGTGGGGCTACATTTTGGATTTTTGTTGAAAACAGTGTTGCTAATACAAGGATGTTCTGGTTATTGCTGAGCAGTGCTTACACAGCATCAAGGCCTTTTCTGCTTCTCACAGCACCCCTAGGCTGGGGATGCGCAATGGCATATCCTTTTCATCAGTTGGAGTCATCAGTCCCAGCTGCATTCGCTCCCAACATCTTGTGCACCCCCAGCCTACTTGCTGGTGAGGTGGTGTCAGCACAAAGAAAACTAACTCTATCCCAGCCAAAACCAGCACAAAGGCATAAACTGGGAGTTGTGATAAT
Organism: Opisthocomus hoazin; assembly: GCF_030867145.1. Classification (NCBI taxonomy): domain Eukaryota; kingdom Metazoa; phylum Chordata; class Aves; order Opisthocomiformes; family Opisthocomidae; genus Opisthocomus; species Opisthocomus hoazin. The sequence goes on along the minus strand of NC_134414.1, from coordinate 38,986,311 downwards.
TATACTCAACTTTTACATTGTGATGTTATGTGTTGAAATGTAACAGCTGATATTTTAGGTGTGAAAGCAAAAAATAGTCAGTCCTATTTTCATAGGTACTTTTTTCTTACTGGCTTCAGTGCTTATTCCACTGACCTTAGACATTAAGGTTGAGAGTCAGCCTCACACCATATACACCTTGGACAGGATTCAGCTACTGATGGCTGATACTTAAATATGGGTTTATAAGTTTGAGCTACAAAGTCCAAGCACCCAATAAAGGGTGAAGATTTAGTCAATATAGGTGAACAGGGCAGACAGCTCTGATATATGTGGGTATTGTCAGGAAAATTTAGCTGTTGGTGAACTCCAGTGAGTGTATTGACTAAAGGCAGGTTTCCGAAGTGAGTCATATTGCATGGGAGTTGTGGCAAGATGGTGGACAGAAGTGTGATTTAGTCGTGTGTTGTGTGTGTATCTTTTTCATGAGAGGTTGAGGAGATTTAGATAAAATGTATATGTCTGTTAAAAAGTCATTGGCTAAAAACTAAATGCAGCATTGGGATGGAAAGTGAACCTCTACAGGGAAACGAAACCAGTTAAAATACATTATTTATGTATATCGGCATTATCCACATGCAGTGATTATTGACGGAAAAAAAGGAGAAAGCAGGAAGGCAAGAAGGGCATGGAGAAGGGCATTACAGAACCAAAAGCATACAGAAACTTAGCTTCATTCTCTGCAACACTTTTGTTCCATCTGCTATCAATAAATGCAGCTTTCAGTGTGTGCTGCAGGTCTGTCTGGATTATGCTTTTTTTTGTTCATTCTTTTTGCACCACTGAAACGTAGAAACCTAACTGGAAAGCTAAAACTATCTCAGTAACAATTATCTCTGATATTCAGCATTTTTAAAACATCATCTATTTTTATAAAGTGCCCGAAGGATAATCCTAAACAATAAAAGAAACAAAACCAAGGCCCTTGCAGCAGCAAAATTATTTTTTGAAGAAGTGCAAACTACTAAAATCTAGGATGCCTCAATTTGAAGAGAGAGACAAATTCAGTTTTAGCCTTTGAGTAGAGACATGCTTAGTTTGACTAGTATGGTTTCAATTTCTTTGTCTGGGTCCAATTCTCTCCTCATCTGCACGGTTCTGTAGGAATTTCCATCCCACCTGTGCTCCTCTAAAAGGATACAGGTCTTACAAAGCTCCAGTGAACACCTTGGACCTTAGAGTGTCTCAAATGGTATTAGATGCCTCTGTGCAGGCAACAGAATCAATCCTTCTTACTTGGGTTCTGCTCCTTTCGTCTCCCTTTTTTCCTTAAAATAGCCAAGTAAAGATTTGTTTAAAAGTTCTACACACAGCGCACGGCAAACCATTCGATCATATCAATTCTGTGTAAACCAGCAATTTAAGCCCTCCATAGGGAGTGAAAATGTTTATTTGAATGCTGATAGACACTTTGTATTCTTGAGGCAGGGGTTAAAAATGTTAGGGTTTTGTGTTTTGCTTTGTTTTGTTTCTATCCTCAAACCTATTCTTAAACAAATCAGGCAAACAACTCACCTTACCAAGCACCATGGGGAAATGAATATATGGATTCATAAGTACTCTTCTAGTTTGTATGCATGACTTAATGTCTGGTGGCAAAAATCAATTTGCCTCTTTAAAAAGGCCCCCTTGGGGATAGGAGAATGCAGAGCTGTAATGGTTTACTGCCTTGAGTGTCTTTGATGACAAACAGAACTGGAATTGACAACAGAGAGTTATATACAAGAGCTAAAATGATTCATGTGTTGTGACTTTTTCCCTCACCTGGCTTTGCAAAACTGCACCTGCAAACCAGTGCATACATGTCATTCGTTCAGTCACCTCGATTGCACATGTCGCTGGTATTTACAGGCACTGGCAGTACCTTCTGTCTGACTAGCTATTTATGTGCTCTGATACCCCATTGCAAATTTAGCACTCTGCTGTCTCTACGAATGTGCAGGCATTCCCAAATATTAGACCACACACAACTGAGAACTCCACTGAGAATGTTTTAACCTTCATGTCACACAGTGAAGTATATGAAAGAAAAGATGGGGGGGGGCAGATCTACACACATTTCATTACCTTTTAGGCTGCATCAGAGAGTGGAGACAGTATTAGACAGAAACTCACGAAACACAAATTTTATTCGCAGTCAAGGCCTTGATTTTCTGTATGACTTTGGACACACGCTTTTATCTGTCTGTGACCGCTCCCCTTCTACCCAGTCTTTGCTAGTTGATACAAGATGGAGGTCCGGCCCAGTATATTATCTCTGGATTTTTTTAAGCATCTAGCTTATATACATATAATGTTAATTACTTGTTAAATTTCACTGTGAAATTAACTAAGGCTTTGATGTGATCAATAGGACATAGGAGATCACAGTCTGCAGCAATGAAATGCTGGACTGGTCAGAAAACCTTTTGAATTCAGATTTGTTCCGATTGTAAATTTTGCATTCACTTCTAGGTTTTCTAATATAATGAAAATAAAAATTATTATTTTGAAAAGAAAAGGAGAAAAGGAAGAAGAAGTAAGGTTTGAGAAAACCTTTTTTACCCCCAAATATGAATTTGGTTTTGTAGTCAAACTGGAAACATATCAATTCCATAAAAATGGAAACTCTGACTTTCAAATCTTGTTTCAGTTGAAAACCAGAGAAAGATGTTTAAAAACAAATAAACAGACTTCTGTCCTCCATGAAGATACCCAGGGAGACAAAAATATGTCCTAAGTTCACATTATATGCAGTGATAGGCTGTCAGTGTACAGATGATAAGTTCTGCTGGCATAGGATGCAGAAAAATAATTAAATCCAGAGCAAGTTAGTATTACTCATAAAGATATCCTGGACTGATTGTGCAAGCAGATGTTCTCAGAATTCAATCAAGAAATGTTTTTTGTCACCTCTGTTCAAACAAGCAAGCCAGCTTCATTCCCAGATGAGATGAGAACAAGAATCCATTGCTTATCCTATTAGTAATAGAAAATTTTTCTAATAATGACTAGATTTTTTTCCAGTCCTGTGATGAGATAGTTGAGTGCCAGATGTAGCTGTGAGAATTTTCTCTTTTCTTCTCTAGAGAAGGAGCAACAGTTTAATTTTGGTCTGAAAAGCTTATTTTAAATGCATCTGAAACAAGTAAACTGCTCACTAAGCAGCATCTGCCAATACGTAATGCTACATCTCTCTCTGACAGTGCAAGGCATATATCCTGGATATAGGCTAAGAAAGAAGAAGGATGATAAGAGGAATAAGTCAGCTCAATACAAGCACACATTTATTCAGTGCAAAGTCACTTGAGTTCAGGTCAGCTAGCAGATATCATTGGTGAGGTACAGTGATAGCAAAAAGTGTGTATACTCATATGTGTTTTCTCTGTGTACTAAAAAAGTATGCACTGAAAGCAAATTAAAAAAAAAGTTAGATTTATAGACCCAGACATACTTTTCCTAAACTGTGTAATATTTTTTTCTCAAAACTTTAACTTTCATTTATGACCTCAGACCCACTGTGGGTTTTGAATCACTCTCTTCTCTAAAGAAGAGACTACTTTCTTTCTTTCTTACTTCTTAAACAAAGCGAGTAAATCAAAAGTATTTTACTATTACATACAACCAGAACCAAAAGAGACAGTGTCAGATATTCCAGGCAGCCTGCTCCTAAAAGTGTATCTTTGCCTTTTTTGAATACAACTTTAATGAACTGGCTTTGCATTATTTTACACGCATTTGTTTCAAAGAGGTTTCCACATGTGCTAAAGTAGCAAGATGTAATGGGTTTGTGTGGCAAGGTTTTGGTGTCAGGGGGGCTACAGGGGTCGCTTCTGTGAGAAGCTACTGGAAGCTTCCCACTTGTCCAATGGAGCCAATGCTGGCTGGCATCAAAACGGACCTGCTGCTGGCCAGGCCGAGCTCATCAGTGATGGTGGTAGCACCTCTGGGATAACATAGTTAAGGGGGAGAGGGGAAACTGCAGCATGGCAGTTGCAGTTAGAGAGAGGAGTGAGAATATGTGAGATAAACGACTCTGCAGACAACAAGGTCATTGAAGAAGGAGGGGGAGGTGCCAGAGCAAAGATTCCTCTGCAGCCTGTGTAGAAGACCATGATGAGGCAGGCTGTGCCCCTGCAGCCCATGGAGGTCCACAGTGGAGCAGATATCCACCTGCAGCAGCCCATGGAGGACCCCACACTGGAGCAGGTGGATGCACCTGAAGGAGGCTGTGACCCTGTGGGGAGCCCACGCTGGAGCAGGCTCCTGGCAGGACCTGTGGACCTTTTGGGGGACCCACGCTGGAGTAGTCTGTTCCTGACAGACAGTGCCCTGTGGAAGGGACCCACACTGGAGCAGTTTGTGAAGAACTGCAACCCATGGGAAGGATTCACATTGGAGCAGTTCATGGAGGACTGTCTCCCATTGGTGGGACCCTACGCTGGAGCAGGCGCAGAGTGTGAGGAGTCCTACCCCTGAGGAGGAAGGAGCGGCACAGACAACGTGTGATGAACTGACCACAGCCCCCATTCCCCATCCCCCTATGCTGCTCGGGGAGAGGAGGTAGAGAATTCGGGAGTAAAGTTGAGCCTGGGAAGAAGGGAGGGGCGGGGGGAAGGTATTATAGGATTTGTTTTTATTTCTCATTACCGTACTCTGATTTGATTGGCAATAAATTAAACTAATTTCCCCAAGTCGAGTCTGGTTTGCCTGTGATGGTAACCAGTGAGTGATCTCTTTCTCTCCTTGTCTAGATCCACAAGCCTTTTGTTACATTTTCCCTCCTCTGTCCAGTTGAGAAGAGGAATGAGTGATAGAACAGGTAAGTGAGCACCTGCTGGCCAGCCAGGATCAACTCACCACACAAGGTCAGTCAACAAGCTTGTGGCAGAGCTGGAGAATTGAAGTTTTGTTGTGCAATCCCCCACCACCTCCAAAAACAGTTATGCTCTTTTTTAAAAATAAGAAAAAACAACCTCTCTGAGCATAACCCATTGTCATCTTGCTGAACAGGTCCTTTCCGTGTCCTGCTGGGCCAGCATAACTTCGTAGCAAAGAGAGCTACTGCTGGGAAAATACATACAAGAGAGATGAGTTGTAAAACTGTAATTGGCACACACACACACTCTGCAAAATATCCTAGAAGACTCTGAAGATTTCTCGGTCTTGAAAACATTTACAAATAAGTGCAGTTATTTACACCATGATTCCAGTGGAATTACTCATGAGAGTAAGTAATATGCTCAGTAGTAATTTACAAGCCTGAATTTTCTGTGTTATTTCCACTGACTCTCACACCTCTTCACACTGTCAAAGAGGTGTGAAAGAAGAAGGCCTGAAAACAGAGTCTTGTTTCACATTTTTTCCTTAAAGACATTTTTGTGCTATCAATCCAGCTTTGGAGAACAAATGTCTCCAACCAAGTAGAATCAGCAAATGTGTAAACCCACAAGTCCCCATCTCATTCATCTCATCATGTGTGCTCTGTAAGTTCCCCAAAACAATATTCACCTAAATAAGTTGTGAACTTCAGTCTTATCAGCAAAATTAAAATACTAAAGTGGACAATTTATCATTTTGTCTATTTAGTTCTTTCAGTTTTCTTTTGCTTTGAATTTTTCCTCCAAAACATGTGTAGACAAACTGATAAACATGAAGCTACCTGCAGTCTGCTGCATGAACTCAGGTACTGAGATGGGAGCAAACCAATATTCATAACTATTAAACACTGGTTTTAGCAAATGATAAATATCCCTCCTCTTCTATGTTTTAAACCAACAATTTAAGCTTCCCTATTCAAAACAGCACTCAAATTCTTGTTGAGCTTTCAAGATTGTGCTGAAGTTTCAGTAAAGTCAATGGAACAAATGTGTACTTAAGCAATGTCTTATTTGATTTCTCAAAACCAAGCTCTGTTTTAGCTACTTAAATGTGAATTTAGGGCTAAAGCTGCTATATAAAATGAAATATGATAAAATTACTTTTCACCTTGTAATCCAAAGGGAGTGTGCATGACAGAATGTGTTTAATACTGCAGTGTGCTTGCATTACTAGGCAACAAAAGTGAGCAAGCTTTGGCTGAATTCAGACAATATTTTATGTGCTTTTGTAACATAGTTGTCAGGAAAGTTTTCTTCTCTGTAGGTATTTGAGTTAGAATAATATCACTTTAAAAATATATTTTTCTACATACTTGGAAACTTTTTTTGTATATTTTATTTTATTCCCAGTCTTTTCTCAAAAGTTAACCCAACTTCACAGCATCTTTTTATTTACTTATTTATTTGTTTGTTTGTTTGTTTGTTTGTTTGTTTTTGTGTAAGTTATAAAGCTTTTTGCTGTGATCATACACACGGTTGTGCATGACAGATAGACATGATTAATGCTCAGGTATACTGTATCCATTCCAAGAGGAATCTATGCAGTATAGTTTTTATCTTCAAGATTCTTTGGGTTTTACAAGACATTAACTAGACTTAAATAACCCTCTGTTCTTTCCAAGCTAAGTTAGTAACAGATTTCTCTGATATTTCTCAGAGATGTTAAATATTGTTAAACATCTTTCCTTTAAAATTTTTGTCACTTAATTTTCCCTAGTAGAAATAGTTTCATTAAATCTTTAATTTCATACATCCCAATATTCAAAATCAGTACTGTAGGTGGAGCAGGATTAGTTAAAGCTAAGTATTTTTCAGTAACCAGGCATAAAATCTTTATTATTCAGTTCCATAGCACAATGACCTCTGATTTCACTGCAGTCAGGAACCAAAAACATAAGTGGTATTTAAACTATTCCAGCCAAGATTCGATGACATTATTTAATAAATAATGAATCTTGGATGTTGTCCTGAGGAGAAATCTAACATGGCTGGCTAGATGTTTTTGGCAGATAGCTTTTTCCTCCTCACAATGGATAACCTTGAAGAGGACTGGCTGAAGCAGAGGTCTCATTACACCACCTGGATATATCAGAACAGTTCTGAGCGAGGAGAAAAATTAGGATACTAGCTTCCAATATTTTCTGAAGTTTTCTTTTTCCTCTTCTTACTCCTACTGTGCCTTTCACTATTGTCTCCCACAGTCAGCCTCCCAGACCCTTCACAGCACTATTGTAACCCCAGTGCAGAATGGTGTAACTAGAGCACTCAGGCAGAGGTGCAAGCAGGCAATGGGGCAAGGTAGAGCCTTGTGCAAGGCTACTGAGGGGAATTCGTGGCTCTTGGCTACTCCAGTGCTTTCCCCTCCTCAGCTGCTGCTGTGAAGCCTTTGCCTGAGGAGAGACACCTTCGTATGGAGACCTTTGATCCAGAGAATCAAGTGAGAAATGTTCAGGTAGGACCTTTCATATCAAATAAACTCAAGCGGTATCAGGACAGGACTTCCAGCTGTTCTCTTAGACTGTGTTTGTTCAGTTTCACAAAGGCCCACATCATGACAAAGATTTTAGAAAGTCCCATTTAGGACAAACTTGAGGTTACCATACAGATCTTAGTGTAGATAACACTTCAGGGAGAAAGCCTGCAGGGAAATATGATGTTGTTTTCATTCTGAATGAAAACTCTTCCAGAAAGGACTCCTAGCTAACACATCAACTTTATTCTACCACAAGGTTAGAAAAACTCTTTGCCACTGCTGTAACTCATTCCTGAACTTAGACACATTGATTTCCCTTCCTGACTTAAGGGGAAGTTTTGTTGTAGCACCATGGAACACCTTCTCCTGAATTCTGCCCTTATAAGCTGTGTAGGTACTTCTAAGGCCAGAATTTGTCAAAAGTGTTTCAATTTTCCCTTTTCAATGACTTCATATTATTTCACTTGAAATATTCGAAGTACACTTGGTAGCACTAGATTTTGATAAAAAATGCTCTTTGAAAAAAATATATTTTATGCCTAAGTCACACTGTCACTTTGTATTAACTTTCTTATCCATTTCACCTTTATACTGTCCTCTGTACTCATTCATTTTTAACTAGGTTATCTTTTTCCAGTCCTGAAATAGATTTTAAAAATACAGGAGTGCCCATCTCAGTCTGAAAGAAAGCTATTGCCCTGACAATTAAAAGCAGCTTGAACTCTTAATAAGCAGAAGAAAATTTTTTAGAACCATGTTCACACTGTAAACTTATGAAGATAACATATAACTCTTTCACATAGCTTTCCATCCTTGAATATTTGAATGCTTTACAAAAAGTAAGTCACTTCAGTACTGCAGTGTAATCCTGTTCAGTGATTAGGCACCATGAGCCGTTTTCTAGTACCAATAATTCCTCAGACAGAAATGTTACTTTATATCAAAACGTACATGATCAACCAAATATGCTTTAAGTATCACATTTTGTAAGCTAAATTTTGCTAGTTCCTTGCACTGGGTTTTGATTCTGAAGCATTAAATGTGACAGTTCCGTAAATAGAGAAACTGCTTCTGCCCTACTGAGGCCCCATCTGGAGTACTGTGTCCAGTTCTGGGCTCCCCAGTTCAAGAAAGATGAGGAGCTACTGGAGAGAGTCCAGCGGAGGGCTACGAGGATGATGAGGGGACTGGAGCATCTGTCCCATGAGGAGAGGCTGAGGGAACTGGGCTTGTTCAGCCTGAAGAAGAGAAGGCTGCGAGGGGACCTTATAAATGCTTATAAATATCTGAAGGGTGGTTGTCAGGAGGATGGGGCCAGACTCTTTTCAGTGGTGCCCAGTGACAGAACAAGGGGCAGCGGGCTCAAACTGAAGCAGAGGAAGTTCCATCTGAACATGAGGAAGAACTTCTTCCCTCTGAGGATGATGAAGCACTGGAACAGATTGCCCAGGGAGGCTGTGGAGTCTCCCTGTCTGGAGATATTCAAGACCCACCTGGACAAGGTCCTGTGCAGCCTGCTGTAGGTGACCCTGCTTCGGCAGAGGGTTTAGACTAGATGATCCACAGAGGTCCCTTCCAACCCCTAACATTCTGTGATTCTGTGCTCCACATTTCCACATCCACAGTCATACTCTTGGCTAAAATGACCTCCAACCAAAATTAGTAATGACAGTACTCAGCATCTCTAAATACCTGTTGTGGCTTGTTGTTTTGATTGGATATCAGATTATAGAGACAGAGCAGTTAGGCTCAGTGCTATATTGTGCCATTTCTTTGGCTGTAACAAGTAGGAAGGCGTTTTAATATTGTCCTTTTTATCTTCAGAATCAGTAGACCTCAGACCCTGCTGCTGTGTTTATGTGCATATGTAATTACAGCACACTTCATGAAGGTGTCTAAATGCACTTCACAACACAGAGAGTGTCCTTACAAAAGATGTTCTCTATCTGCATTGGCCTGTGTCAAGAATTGCAGCGTGAAGTAACACAGGTACACCACAAATGCCTTTTGAAAATTATACTAATGATATTGAAGCAGCATTTAAATATCTGGTATGTCAACAGCTCATGTTTCCATGAACTGTTGTTCATGGTATGTCAACAACTCATGAGAAGTCACACAAATCTCCTAGTTAAGGTAGAGTGAAAGTCAGTTCATTAGAAAGATTTTTGTAATACTGTTCCTTGTTGCTTGTTTGCATGAGTGCCTGTGGTACACAAAAGGTAAATCGAATGCGGATAGCTACAAAGTCTCTTCTAGCTAGTTGTGCACTGGTCTCAGCCCAGATTAGGGAGTACCTTTGTATTCTTGTAGTAGCTCTGCTCCCTAAGCCACCGTATAAAACATTTAACAGGTCCCTGCTCACTGTGGGATTTTAAACAGCAACATAATAACCCTACCTGCAAGGATACCACATCCACTTTCATTAGCTTGGCTTTCAGCAAGAAATTTAACTCTACAGAATGCATCAAAATCCCTGTGGTGAAATATGCCATCTTCTAAGTGCCGACAAAAAAGCTCTGTAATTTCTTGTTCTTCTTAAAATCAAAACTGTTCAAGGCTCTGATTTTGCCTTCATTTTCTAGGTGTGGTCTTGGTGATCTTACAAATCCTGAATAAAAATAACATGCCATGATTTAGACAGATGAACACAAATTCTCTCCATTATTCACAGTCCTTTGTAGTGTTCATTAGCATAGACTGAGTCACCAGCTTGTTAAATAAACAGAACGTATAGGTTAGACATATGTTTTTTCACCCCACTTATTTCATGATGCAGAAAGTACTTAAAATCTGTTTCAGCCCTTTCCTGTGTGAGAACAGAATGCTCCAATTCATAATGTCAAACTACAGACAGAAACTCGTGTCTGAATGAGCTTGCCAGGACAATGAGACATTTCCGCTTATTATTTTGAGAAAATTCAAGTGAAAGAGAGAAGGTGTGAGCACTTGTATAATTCTCAGTCCTTTATCAGGGCTACATATATATACACGTATAAAACAGTTTGCAGGATTAGGGCTTTAAACTAAAAAAAAAAAAAAAAAAAAAAAAAAAATACAAGTTTTATGGATGAAGCATTAAGAAAAATGCCAGTTTTGGAGTACTTGGAATGGACAGTATCAGATATTTAGTAATGAATTAAAAAGGCTGAAATTCCTCTTAGTACAAACCACCCTGCTCCCTTATTCCATTTTTATTAGCAGTATTACAAAGACAGGTTAACTCTGAAAGAGAGCTAGCAGATCTGGGATTTGATGGTAAGGCTCACCAAGAGAAAGAATCAGGAGGGGCTTTGCCTGCTTTTCCGGAATAACACAGCTGCCCTAGACTCTGCCTGAATACGATAGATATGAAAGGATACACTGTGCTTTTCAGCTGCTTATTTATGCCCAAACTCTTTTGCAAAATATTCTGACTTAGGTCTTGTCAAGGACTGAGGGAGACTTCTCTCTTAGAAAATGCACCAAGCGTGATTGTGTTGCTGCTGAGTATTACAGCAATTACATAATAGACAATGCACACACTAAAAGAATAGATAAAAGAAGAGCAATAAAAGAAAGCGAGAACACTAATAAGACAGCCACCTTCACCATTGTTCTCTGAACTTTCTTTCCCCACCAAATCTTCTAAATTCACCACCTAAAGTCACAGAACTTGCGGGTAGCTTTTCTGGCAGCTGGCTGAGCTATTGCATGCTCACCGGAATAACTCACCCACAGATGTCTGTGTCCACTTTTGTGGCAGCAGCCACGCTTTGGAGCATTTCTCACAGTGTTTGCAGCAAGAAACACTTCAACAGTTTTGTTGAACTGTCTTGTTCAACTCTTGCCCCATAGGCTTGGTATTTCATTCCACTGTACTGCAGCTGTTCTCTTTATACTGGAGGGGTGCATACAGTATTCTCAAGGTAGGTTGAAATGGTAACCAATTTAGAAGTACTGTTGTATCAGTGTATTATGGAAATGACACAAAACAACAACGTTCCCTACTCCATAGGAAAAAAAAAGATTCTTTATCTTAGTTCACCAAATGAATGATGGAATCATTTCCTTTCTCCCAGCCAGGACAGCCGGTATACATAATTGTTATACAGGTTACAGACAACCACAGGACATACAGACATTGAGTTAGTTGCCATCAGCTAAATAGTGGTAGCTGAACAGACTGTGGGCAGTGCCTCATCAGGGCACCCAATACCTCAGCCAAGAGCCGATGACCCAAGCTTTCATTTAAATAAAACCACTATATACCTTCAAACAATACATAATTACAGCCAATTTCCTTTTCCCTTGCAGTTGTACGCACCACTATATTCAAGAGATCTCTGTAGTAATGAGAAAAGATTCTGGGGAGGCCTCCAAGGTGGCTGCATCTTTGGTTACATGGAGGCAGGTGGTGGCTGTAGGTCTGCCTTAGGTCAGGCCTGTCAGGGCACAATTATGTCTTTTCATGGCACCTTTTAGTTCCTTCTTTCCATGCCCAGATACCATCTACGAAGCAGTGAATCATGGTGAGACAGCACAAATGTCACTTGCAAATGTCACATGTGCCTGTTCAGATGAGGCCACAAACCTTCCAATACATAGAATTTAGTACAGCTATTGCAATTTCTTCATCAGTTACTTTGTTCATAGTTATTTCCTAATTGTAAGACAGAAACATTTACAGAGGAAGGATAGTAAAAAACTGACAGGGCATCCTATTCCAGTATGATATTTTCCCTCGGAATAAATGCATCTGAGTTTGTGAGAGCTTTTGTGAATACAAAGTTTTTGAACAAGCACATTGGGGAGGAGGGGAGAAAAGAATGGACAAACCTGTTAGAAACACTGTGGGATCAAATCTGAGCAAAATGTGATCAGAAGATTAAATCTTTTTTTTTATTATTCAAGTAAATGATGGTGGTTGAAAGATTATTTTGGCTTTATTTACTCTGCTGTGTTATTCATTGTGGAGCAGGTTGGCACCTGTCCATCTCCCCTAGAGGAAGGGCTAAATACAATTGTGCTGCTTTCAGAAACCCCAGCGGGGAAGTAACCTGTGCCAGCCTATTTCTTGCTGTAACTTATTTTGTCTTATGGGTCAGCAATTTGGAGGCCACATGCATGGAAAAAGGAGAGAGCAGCTTACTGGCAGCTGTTCTGCTGCCATGCTGATTCCTGCAGTACAGGTAAATAGCTCATGGAGGATCATAGGGGGATACTAGAATGGAGGAGTCACCTTTTATACAGAACAAGAAATAATAGGGGAAGAAAAATAATGTAGGTCCATAACAAGGAAAAGAAACAACATTTGATCTATCAAAGAAAAAGGAGGCAGCAGAAGGCATCCGGAGAGAGGAAGGACAGAGATGACTGGCAAATTTTGTTAAATTGGATTTGTATCATTTTCAGAAACTGTTGTGAGACTGAGGAGATTTTTGTTTGCTTGTTTTTCTCATAAACTCATAGAGAGTAAAACACTGGCCAGCTCTAAAAAAGGTGCATCAGTCATGCAGGCATTTAGCCAACATCACCATTGGGCCCTATGAATGTCAGGTGCTGTTCAAAAAACTAATTAGTGTGTTTCCCTTCAACACTTTGTTGAAAGAATGTTTCATTACCATGCAAATGGCGTTAACTCATAACACAAGCTAATTGAATTCTTACAAAACATCCCATGCAGAGCCTTATCATAACCTGCTGAACAATAAATGCTAAACTCACTTTTGAAGGTAGAGTTCGTATTAAGTAGCAGGACACTGACTGTCAGACCATTTATGGCTTTTATTGTTTCAGATACTTTGAGTCCAATAGTAATTAATCTTGTTACCTCTGTTAACAATGGATTGGCACTTGCCACTGTAGTCAGCTGGACCGATAGTTGAAAAGTAAACTACTGCCTTCAGTGAAAACAGCATGGTTAATAAACATCTCGCCAGGTGTGTTTTAAGTTGTCTGTTTCTGCTGCTGCAGCCCCCCTCTCCTTCTTGCCAGCAGCAATTACAACAGGGCCTCAGAGCAGTGAGTGCCTTCAGAAGAGCAGCAGCCACGTGCTCTCTCCTCTGTTACATGCCAGTGCAATTACATGTAAATTCAGTCTCTGTCCTGGACTTTCCTTCCCAGTATCATTCTCCAAACACATATTAACAGTAGTTGGTTTTCATAGCTGGGTGCTTTCATTCCTTTCTACTATTGCATTCACTTTAACTGGATCAGGACATTTCAAAAGCCAGTCTGGATCTGCGCTGGCTACTCATTAATCTCTCATTAAGCCCATCCTATTCCTGGTCTTTCACTTGGCAAGATTACTGATTCAAAAAGTAGTGAAGCACAGGTCCCAGCTGGGAGATAAGGGCTACCACAAATGCTGTCCACTGAGTTTGCCATTAGCGCTAGATGTTGGTACCAGAAGAACAGCAGTTTACAGCACTGCTGGTCTGCTGAGCCTACACTCTACTCATGCAAACAAAAGGTAAAATATTATGCCTTAGTCCGAGTTGGATAACACGTAGTTACTATCTTCCAGGTGAGAGAAAAATGCTTGACTGCAGGTGTAAAAGAAGCAGGTTGGAGGCTTGGACAGGCAAAAAGCATGCACTCAATACAACATGTAAACATAAACCTGATTACTCCGCTATTCCGACACGGAGGGCTGACATTCAGTACCACTCTACCTCAGTGCTTACAGCTAAGTACTTTACACTGATCTCTTGCAGGTACCAAAAAGCAAGCTCTGGAAAACAACTTGCTGAATAGAAGAGAGTTTCAATGGCAAATTGGACAGAAAAATTGTAGGATGTTTTTTCCTGGTGTCAACCATGTTACTCATTTAGAAGTGTCAATGATTGAACAGTAGTACTCAGAGGTCCTGGATCATCAATGAAAGTAATATTAATGTCACCATTTTCTCAGTGTGAAAGTCTTTCTCCCAGCTTCACAGTAAGATCCAAGCTAAACTTTTATTCAATGCAAGGATTCAACTACTTTGCAGGCAGAAAGAAAGTAATACAGAGATTACCCCAATAGAGTATTTTTTAAGCACAGTAATTTATGCTCAATAAAAATGTGCAGAGAAGATGTGCTTTGAGATAGAAACAGTTTAGAGTCCTTTAAAACACTAATATCCACTGCAGAGTTTCTTGTTTTGTCCTTGTCTCAAATAATCTCAACAATAGGTTAATAGACTTAACCTTGCCACAGGAAAGCATGCTCGTATACGTGTAGAATAAAAGCTTTTAGAAGACTGATAGCAGAACTGAGATGAAAATAGTGATTCCCGTCCACAGAGATTTTTAAGACCTGGAGAGAATTTTTAATCTGATATTATGATGAAAGAGTCATCTTTCAGAAACTTCTGTAAAAATAAAAATATGCAGAAGAACATTGGTTTGGGTAAATGGAAACATTAATTTCTTTATCATTTCTAAAGGTTCCATTGCTATTTAAATAATTTTCTCTTAATGTACTATGCTTTTTGAAAGAAATAAATTTTTATTTCTGGTTCAAAAAACTTCAGTGCAACATTTAATACAATGATTTTTCTGCAATATTTGAGCTTTTCTTGAAGATTGAAGGCTGGTTGAACTAATCACGGGTTCATTAGTCCTGTGAGATAGTATGTCTTTGGTTTTGCCCGTTTCTAATACACTCTAAAGTTTCAGGGCCCCCTTTAAGAAAGGCAAATCTCTACCACTGATATATCTAGGTCTGAAGCCTGCCCTCTGATCCTGGTTAAGGTATGCTGTAGCTCTACTACAGCCCACGATATTGGGTTTTCTTCCCCTAATAATCAAGATTCAGAGGGTATTTGTGTACATCCCAGTCCGCTCTGATACAGAATGAAAACCTGGGAACTAGAACAACTACTCCCAGGAGCATATTGACTTCACTTCTTCAAGAAGAAGCAATTTTTCATAAAGTTCTGTTAAGAATATTTTATTTGGATCCTTTGAGAGACATTTATGGAAATAACAAAAAGTGGCCATGAATCTTAAGGGTTTTTTTTGCAGAACTCTTAACTGTTGCAGAACAATATAACAAGGACCAAAGGAAGAGGAAATGAGAATATGTAAGTGGATACTGTGCAAATGTGAAAAGGAGGAGCAGAAAGAATCTGCAGAATGTGAGAAATGAGAGATCTAGGGTGGCTATTGCTGGACAAAGCACGTGTAAAAACACATTCACTGCTAAGTGTTTTACATTGTCGTGAAGTAAAACAGGATATGTGCACCAATGAA
Source organism: Opisthocomus hoazin (assembly GCF_030867145.1). Taxonomy (NCBI): domain Eukaryota; kingdom Metazoa; phylum Chordata; class Aves; order Opisthocomiformes; family Opisthocomidae; genus Opisthocomus; species Opisthocomus hoazin. Next base: position 38,970,721 of record NC_134414.1, on the reverse strand, counting down.
TCTGGAAGGAAGAATAAACGGATAAAAGGGCTTTGTTTCGCTTCAGAGATACTCATTCTGTTCTCCACATCTTATATTTTGAGTTTCTAAAACTGAGAAATGAACTAATAAAAAAAAAACCTAGCTCACCAGAATGAAACTCACTTCACAACTAGGAAGGGTATTTGCTTTGAAATGTAATTGAAATAAGGACAAAGTAAAATTACAGAACAGCAAGGCAAGCATCTACTACATTTTCTCTATGTGAAATTGTTCCAAAAACTCAGTGGTGCAAGATGTACATACTGTGTAAAATGTTAAATTATTCATTCTATTTTTATTTAATGGTTCCAAAAAATCCAAGCTGGTAAAACACACACAACTCTTAATGCACTTTTTTTTGTTGGTTTTTTTTTGTTTTGTTTTTTGTTTTTTTTCTTTAGAAGGCACTTGTTCCAACACCTCCTGCATGCAGGCTGAATTATTTGCCTCTGGTTTTGTCTCCATCCAAGATTAGTGGAAAGGTGTATAGTCTTCCATTCGAATGAGACACACACTCTTTCACACACCTTCAAGCACGTTGCCTTCAACTGCTTGTTAAACAGAGCCAATGAAAATGAGAATTCTTAAACAAAACACACATTAGCATGCCTTTTGTTTTCTTAGATTTTCATTGCTCCATTTACTATTTAGAATTTCTTCCCATTGCTACTGAAGTGAATAATGAAACTCCTATTGATTTCAATTCAAAAGCCTCTTGATAGCATTAATTAACATCTAACTGTTGAAGCAGGGAAATCAGAGCTGTGTACTCTTAACAGCTGAAGTTTTGCTCCTGGATCTGCCCTACCCGTTTACTAGATTGTAGCAGCTGCTGCTTAGTGTGAGATAGCTCCCGCTTATGGTCATGTTGGCATCTCTTTTGCATAGTGCCTCAAAAATTTTGTCTGAGTCATAGTAAACATAGGGATAAAAGGAAATCTAGTATCCCACCCTTAAAATCTTGCATGGTAGTAGTTCTCAATTATCATTTAAAATTTTGAAACAGAGGGAGGAGAAGAGACAGTAGTTAAGTCCATTTTCTATTTGATAAGAAGCCTCATACAATATGAAAGATCAAACACGGTCTGCTTCAGAGATGCATACATCAAGAAACAGGGCTGCTCGGTGCATATTGCTGAAGTGACTGATAGGCTAGGAATGCTAATACCACTTCCTCAGCTTCTATCACCTGCACGAGTAAATGCCTGCCTTCCACTCCTAAACACCTCTGTGGCTCTGGGACTGTCAGCAGAGCATATGCCGCTATCCATTGCTTGTCTTCCCGTAGTTTCAGAATCCTCTTACCATTTGTTTAATAACCTGCTCCACTAACCTTCACCATCTCCCTGCTTTTCCATCCTTCATGCTTGAATGATTTTATGGGTTCCAATTCATCTGAAGAAGACGATGATGCCAGTGAAAATGTAACCATTCACAAAGAGGGAGCCTGGACAATTGCACTAAAAATTTCGTATCAGGCATTCAATCTCATAGATAAACTGGCTGAGATCTTTTGGAATAGTGAACAGCTCCTCAAAGCTGTCCTCCAAAACCTAGCCCTGCCTCTCCATGCTTCCCATCTTATGTGCTATCCCATGTGTTTGAACTGTGTATGTTTCTGAAATCCCAGCACATGTTCCTCCCTATAATAATTCCTGGGGAAAAAAAATGCTTTGAAAGGAGCACATCTTTGAGAGATCGTAGGTTATGTCTTGTGTATATTAATAGACATTTGTTTATAAGCATAACTAGAGCTGAGTGCATTCTGTATTTCATTTGTTTAAAACAACTGTGTCTAAAATTTATTTCTGCTTCTACTTTTTGAGAAACATGTATTTTGAAGCTCAACAAGTTTCATATCCTCCCACCTCCTCAAGATGTATTTAAGTAAATTTCATCAGCTTTGTTCTGAAGAAAAATATTTCATCGAGACTAAGAGCATGTTTTAAAATCATGCATTGCTGAAGCATAATTTTAATGGCAGTGATTTGTCTACTGCCTGGGCCCAACCCTTCTGGTCTTGTTGGCTTTAGTCTGATAGAACCAACATACCTGTGCTGATTTACAAACAACTGGAGAGCTGGAGCATCATTTCAGGCCATTTTGAACAAATATAAAATGGAAATCTTAGCCGTTTCTTGCTCATATTTAAAAAAAAAAAAAGTCTAAGTAGTCAGGTTTGGACAAGAATTTGAATTTTTCATTATAGGACATATCTACAAACATTTTTTAGTGTAAAGCAGGTATGATTTTTTTTTATTTTATTTTTCTTCCAGTGCTCATCATCTCCACAGGAGGTAGCATTTCTTTCTTTTGAATATATACAGTCCTCTGTCCCCAGTTCCTTGTGGTGATGTGTTCACTGCAGACCAGATTCTTCTCCCTCTTTCTGGTATTTTCAAGAACGACTGCAGAATGACTTACTTCTCACCTTCACAAACTACCCAAAGGGAACAATCAGTAAGAAGTTATTCGATTTTTCTAACACTTTAAATCAGATAGTTTTGGAATATAGATATCATACACTTCTCAATTGGTTTTATTCTTTCCCTTTAACACTTTTTTCAGCATTAGCACATACTGGTTTTGGACACAGGAGGAGGTAGAAAGAAAAATCTCTTCACCTGCTTAGCCCTTCACTTACTGTAGCTTTTTTCCGTGTATGTCTCTGAAGAATGAACGTTTTGAAAATTTCTTTTCTTATTCCAAGAGATCTTATGTAATCTTTAATAGAATGTCAAAGGCAGACTTTTGTCTCCTGCTTTCCAACTCATAGCATCAGTTTGGATCACCTCTGACTGAAGTTTAGAAAACTCCAGTGACTGCTAATACTTCCTGCAAGTCACAGACATACTGTGACATACGCAGCTGTATTGAATGACTGCGCACTAATGAGACCTGTTCCTTTTAGTCATTGTCTTTGGACAGGGTATAGATAACTGCTTGCCACCAATATAACCATAGATTTTTCCAAAGGCAGTTGCCTTTTTTTTCTTCTCATTATCGTGATGATTCTGTATTACTTCTCTAAATCCTGTTCCTCAGTGCAATCTAACCATCTCCAGAAAAAATAGAAGGAAATTCAAAGTAGCAGGGGTGAAAATAATCTTCTAATGACACGTTATTGATTAAGGTTCTGTGAGTAATCAGATATTTTTCCCTGTCTAAACTGGAAAATTTGCTCTTTAACCATCTGATTCCGGATAGTATTTTCCAGTTTGGGATTGCAGATAATGGATTTATTTCATTTTATAGATGTGGGGAAAATAAATATAAGAGGAAGAACAAAATACTTAACTTCATGTAAGAACTAACACAAATGTGAAAGCCAGCCAACAATTCCTGACTGTTTCTATATTGCACACAGGGTGAGAAACTCAAGCACTCAAAACCTCTCTGAGGGGAGGACTACACACAGATGCCTCAGCTGTACTCTTATTATGCAAATGCATGTTGACATAAATTTGCCCAAATATCTCAGAACTGCATTGTCCTAGTGATTCTTGCAGCACTGCCATAGATCCTACCCCTCCATACTAACATCAGTGTGGTTCCGTTGTGGGAGGTTTTGCAACACACTGAAGCAGAAGAGCAGAATTTGCCCCTTCAAGTAACATATGTTTTCTCCATCCATTTGGCTAGCCTACAATAAAATGCCTAGTGCTCCATCAGAGTTTGTAATTGATTGGCCAGTAAACAGCTTGTTGATAATAACATATTCTAGCCATCTGATGTTTTGAACAATCCAGTAGCAATCTGCAGCAATGCTGTTTACACTATGTTCTCTGCACTGGGCGTCGGTCCAGCTCTCACCACCACCAAGAAGAACAAAGAAGCGGGAGGTCTGTCATAACCTTCAGAAGGTTTTGCAAGTAATATGAAGATTTTCAGATTTTGACTTCTAGCAGAGGACTCAAACATGGAAATCTTTTTCATGTTCTTTGCTTTATTCATCATATAACCTTATACATGGGGAAAAAGGTGTATGGAACAACTTTTCATAAAAGATAAGCATTTAAAGGATGTCAGGTTTGACTGCATGCAAAGACAGAGAGGCTAGATTATTCAAGCAATACTGAGGACCTCCCACTAGTCATGTTCAGTGACCTCGGCTTGATCTGCTGGGCCATGTAATGCAGAGTCTCTCAAACCAAGCCCCCTGCCTATTCAAATTTTTTTCTGTATTTTTCCCCCTTGGGTCCTCGCTAAGGAATTCAGGTCATAGGGCAGTTTGGTCTATGTGTGTGTTTATTTACATGTGTATGTACAACTAGTATACAGGCAAGGTAGAGAGCCCTAAGTGTTTTATAGTACCCTCAGATCAAGCAATATAAATGTAAGTACAAATAGTAAATACCACATTGCAAAGGAAACTTACATATCGCAGGTCTGAGCACCAGAGCACTCCAAATCCTAAGGCTCATCTGCAATACTTAGAACACAGAGAAGTGAAGAAGACTGGACTGTTCAAGGTCTAGGAAGACAAGATGGGGAACAAGTTCCTGCCCATATCCAGAGAACATTTTTGTTTAGGTTTTTGCCAGACCTGAGCTCGAAAGCTAAATATCTCCGTAGCTGAGGTGAGTGGCCCCTTTTGTTTTATGCTTTCTCAAGTCCAAGAATTTTAAATTTTTTCTGCAAATAGGGTCATGCAAGTGCTGCCATTGACAGATGTCTTGGCGGAAGCCTTGTCTCTCCCAGGGTCAGAAACATTCTTCAGCTCTCTGTGAACACTTAGTACATTGGACTCCCCAGGCCACTCCTATGGAGTAAAGCTGAGAGTGTGAGTGTCAATGGGGTGAATTGTGAGACTGAGGAACAGAAGACAGAGATGTGTCCGGAACAGAATATGAAGCTTCTGGGGAGCTGTCAATTGCTTTCAAAGCACTGTCTAAATTTAGGCACTTCTATTTCCATACAGCAGCAGAGCAGGGTTTGAGAGGATCTAAATTTTCCACTTCCAATGTCCATTTCAAATCCTCATTTCCATTTTAATGGTGAACATATATTTTCTCTAATAGAACTATATATTCTGCACATAATCATAAGGTCTAATAATGATCTGAGTTGTGTTGTTATCAAATTCCAGTGACTTTAACAAATTTATCTGGCCTTTTTATAATACTGAAAATGAGACTTTTTTTCCCCTCGGTGGCTATGATAGTCTAATACTTTGCTAGAGTATGTATAGGATAAAAACCAAAGACGTGGCACCTGTTCAACACCTCCATTTATAACACTCATATGGAATATTTTAAAAAATAATCAGCTAATCATATTTCTTGAATTTGCTTTTAAATTCTTACAAGCTAGCACAAGAACCCCATGTCATTGGTTGGTAGGTTTAGTTTCTTTAGTGTAAAGACAATAAGGTCCTGTTGGCTGGAAAGAAATTCAGTCTTCCACGAAATTTAAAAGTAATTTTATGTAAGATTCTTGTACAAAACTATCACCATGCTGTATTCAATGCCTTAACAAATGCCTTCTTTGCCCACTTGTTCCTAATTAAATAATTACAAGAAAATAAAAAGCTTTAGAATGCTACTTAAAAAGGTTCTTCTTTGAAGAGATCACTTTACCTGTGAAGACACTGTCATTTACACAACCTAAGAATTAACTCGTTTCCTTTCACACGTTTTGTTTTGTAAATACTTGTAAATTAATCTCGCCATTTAATCTCCAAAGGAGCTTTTTATTCTTCGGAAGTACATTGGCTATATACCAGCTCCCTTTTTTTTTTTTTTTATCCTTTTCACAGATTCTTCAGCTCAGCTGTTCCATATAGTCTGCCAGCATTTTTAGACGGTTGCTTTCATTATTATTTAATGTGTGTTGGTTTCAGCAAATATTGTAACTACAACTGTTACTTATTATGGGTCTCTTTTTTCCCTATAGTCAGTCAACTGGCAATTTTCCAACCCCTTTTTAATTTCCGACGACTAGAAAACTGTGCATGCCAGGTCTGCTCACCCTTTCAGATATTTGACATCATTACTATTTAATATGTTCCTTCAAGAAACGTTGTTGCCACAGCATTTCCTGACAGATTTACAGTTCTGCTACTTCATTAAATACAACTGTAATTAAGTTTAGAAAAATAAATATTTTGTACAGAGACCTTAAGAACCTTCTGAATTTCATTCGCTACACAACCACTTCCCACTCTGTCCAACAATATTGTAAAAGACTGGGTTGCTACAAATTAATTACCTTCTCTGAGTTTCCTGAAAACAGCTGCATCCAAAACCTAATAAAGTTCTCAGGATTTCCTAGAAAGCAATGGTATCTACATGCCTAGGCAAGAGATATGGATAATGAAGTGTAAACTGAGCAGACTATAGAAGAAATTGTTTCAGCACCTCTGGTTCATGCTTTTTTCTTCAGTTTCAAAAATTTAGGGATGAACAGGTTTCAAAAGTCACTGAAACATTGCCTCAATTATTTAAGCAATTCAAATTTAGCTGATGATTCCAAATCTATCTAAAATACTTAGATCCACAAAGCCATGGCAGAATTTTCACACAGCCTGTGAACTTTCAAAATTTGTGGTTTTTTCTGCTCATGCTCACATACGCAATAAATACACATCCTTACCAACAATGCATCAAGGAAATGCAAACACTTATATTTCCTAAACACTTCTACTGGATATCTAGCCCTCTGTTCATCCCACTAGTCATTTCTTCTCTGTATCTTAGAATAATACCACAGTCAATTTCACAAAAATCTGTTATGTGTTTCAGTTCTGAAAAAACCTGTTTTCTACCCCTTCCTCAGCTTCCTCTTCTCTCTCTCCTCTGCCTCCCCCTCCTCACTGAGGACTAAAAAGAAAAGGCTTCATAAACAATGAGCCTTATTTTTCTAGCTGTGTCTTTCTATGTAAGAAAGAAGAAGGTATGTCCTAGTCTGAAACATCAAGAAACAAGGTCACCAAGAGGGTAGAGATGGTGTTTTAAAGGCATGTCAATGGAAAAGAGGACGTTGCAGACTGATGAAACCGGAGAATGTCCATCATTAGGTGGTAGACATGTAGAACCACCTGAAGATAGAGGTGTTTCTTTTTCACCATTGGTCAGGTATAAACAACTTGGAATCTTCTTACCCAGCATGCTCTAAAGCTGTCTTTCCTTTGTCGCTGAAAGACTGTCGTCCAGTTCTAAACTCTAACCATGGAAAAACATTCACTATAGGGTAAAGCTTTACCGTATGGGAGAAGAACCTTTCTCAGCGAAGGGTGGCAGTCTGAGACTGACTGTGGACTGCCACAGGAACTAGGGTTTCCTTAAACCAAATAATATACTGTTGCAAATGCTGAATCTTGCCTTTTCTGTCATAAATATACTGAATGGATTTAAGACAGCGCAGTATATCTTACCAAATGCATTTTTATCCTGCCTGTTTAGTTCCTTCTCCTGGGGAGAGGATGTGTGAGAGAGAGAAAGAGCAAACAAATCAAATGTAACAGATATTGCCAATGCTGTTCAATGCACTCCAAGAAGTTATTCAAAACTCTTGTTTTGATGGCCAGACATGATCTTATTTAAAATCAGAAAGTAGCTCTTATACACTTCTGTAGCACAAATCTTCATGGTATCTAACCCAGGCATTTGCATTTATTACAAAGAAAAATTAGTATTAGTTGACTACTATGTTTTGAAATAGGTTCTTTTCATCTTTATAATGTCACAATATTTATAGTTTTGAATTCCATTAGCTGCAGCCTGCAAGCTGAAGTAAGAGATGGGCATTTTGCATCAGGTAACATCAGAGTCCAAGTCATCACCTGTAACCTGCTGTGACAGTTATGCCATTATGCAAATTAACAAAATGTTCCATGAGTTTAAAAAAAAAAAAATCCTCATATCGGGGAAAAGTATTCAATCTGCATTTCTGTCAGATATTTATCAGACTAGGTATCTACCGGAAGCAATTATTTGAATTATGCATGACTATTCCAATTATTTAGTACCTACACATCTCTAATAATACAATTAAGTTCTCCCTATCTAAGAGAAACCTTTTTAAACTTAACATGAAGATATAGAATAAGTGGATATTCACACACTAAGAGCATGCCATTGTTTATTTCTGTTTTCCACTTTCAGTTCACTAAACATTGTCCAATTTGCATTGAAAACACGATTTCTTACAAACATTCCTTTCAGCTATACTGTTTAGTTTTTTTAATTTGTCTTCATCACTAAAATTACCATCAAATTTCTTTACATCAAACAGGAATTATATAAATTAAATACCTAACAAGATCTACTTTAAAAGAATATTAAAGTTGAAAAGTCAAGTGCTCAGATGAAGAGCTACCAAAATTAAGGATACCTGTGTAATTCACACGCACATAGACCTTTCTTCCCTTGTGAATCTATGCTGTTTATAAATACAAGATCCTCTAAAAACACCTTCTCAAATCCATGCCCTATTCAGTGTTTGTGAATAGTGATTCTTATAATGAAGTAATCGTGTTTACAGATATGTAACATTACAATTTTAATTGCATATTAAAAATACAATGCTTCTATATTTATCATCCAGTGCTCTATTTGTCTTATAGTAATTTTCCTACATCTAATTAAAAAAAAATCCAGTAAATCATAAGCTTTAATTTAGGAATTTGCTGTATCTGTGAGAAGGAGTCGATGGGATGAGAGGCAACACATATGGACCAGTTGGCCAGAGAACTAGCTTATGTGGTAAGTCAGATAAGACGGTTCCATCTCCTTTTGTTCAGTGGTAAAAATTAAGGCTATACATTAGACTTTCGCTGGACTGAGGAGATCTGATTTTTTTCTAAACAAGAGTTACATTATAAACAAGAGTGAATGTTTCTTTCTGACAAAATTAATACTGGAAATTCAAGAGATCCACTCCAAATACCACACCTATAGCTTCTGGTGGATCAAGAATTCAGAGAATTAAAAATGTCTTTTGGATTTTCTTTCAGATTCTTAATGATTCATTTTACTGCTGCATTTTCTCTTGTGTTTATCTTGTCACTGTTTTCATTTTCATTCAGATTTACACCAAATATGTAAATTCAGTCCCAACTCATTAAAAAGCACATATATTTAGACTGTTAAACATTCACTGTACATCAAAACGTGCTCTAGAGTTGCTCCCAACAGAGTTTTCCTATCTAAAGTTAATGAGTTTTAATGTACGGTTTCCTTATACCTTGCTTTTCTCTACACATCAATCTGTTCCTGGCATCTGTCAAGCATGCAGTAACAGGGAACTATTCTCTGGGGCTGTCAGTGAAATGACACCTTTCTCCTTTAGTGGAGTTTGAAAATAATGCCCATATTTCTCTGAAACTCTTCAGGCAAAGTATGTCTGTCTTATAAAACCAACACCATCTGCCCAGGCAGACTCTTGTGAGCCAATGACACATTAAAGATTTTATCCGGTCTCTGATGTCAAAGATGTTACATTAGGTTATCAAACTTCCACTTAACTAGATGACTTACCCTGCACACCTGGCATTCAAACAAGATGCTTAAATACATCAGTGACTAGGGTTAGTATCTGTATTATCACAATCAATTATTATAATCATGGACTGTAATTTAGGAAGAACTGTGCAATCAAATGTTCAAATAAAGGCTGGGACACACTGGCATTGGATCACTGCAAGACAGGTGACCTTATTGAAACTATAGGGATTTTAGCATACTTTAGATATTTAGAAACAAACATTGTATCTGTAGGCAACATACAGACCTGGATTTACCCTACAATTCATCATTGCACAACCAACTCTCCAGAGGTTTTCATTTTGAACGTAGCAAATATTTTGTGGTTTCCTTAACTAAAAAGCTCAGAAACATTGAAAATTAAGAATGCCACCCACTTCAGAACAAGGGATAAGTGATTTGGCCGCAGTTCTTCAGCTTTGCAACTGTAAAGTGGGTGTAGTAAACTACTTCCCCATCTCCCTTCGTTAATGTAAGGATGTTTATCCATATTCACTAGTTCTTCCAGTAAGTTGTTCTTGAGGAACTATTGAACAACCATTCTTAACTCTAACAAGCTAAATAAAAATTGGGAGTAAAATAAGAGCTTCAATTCAATCTACAGACAATGTGAATTTTTTTCATTGTCCACATTTCCTCTCCAGGCCAATTATAAAAGTACTAAAAGTGAAGGCATCAGCATTTACAGATGATACCAGAATTTTTATCAAAAAGAATCTCCCTTCTTATTACTATTACCACAGCAACTTCAAGTATGATAACTTCAAATGACTCCGCTCTAACTTGGTACTCTTATCTTCTGTAATCCCATTTCTTCAGTCTTATTCATCCTTATCCTTTAAAATTACTGACAAAGCAATAATGTATAGTGAGTGACAGTTATACTCACATTAAGAGGAAATCTGATTTTTAACTACTATTTTTTCCCGAAGGAATGAAAAAATTGTAATTAAAGAATAAATAGGGATATGACACAGATTTTTAGTAGGAAAGAAGATAACCATGTGCTTAAGCACAATTGTTTCCAATAGATTTGAAATGTATTGGCTAAGTGTTTTCCTGAATAATGATGACTGATTCAGTTGGTGCCAGTGTGTCTGATTTTTATTAAAGTTACAGCAATGGGTACATTGTTTTCACTTTTCCTGAATGTGGCATAACCTAATTTCAGCAGGACTGTTGATGAGCAAGAGCACCGTCCACAAAGAGCTGATTATTTTTCTGTAATGTGAATTCTTTCCTAGAAATAAAATAATTAACCTGGAATTTTCTGAGCAACTCTAATTGAAATCATTTGGGGATTTAGAAAGTTTTTATGCTGGATGTCTCTTTTAGACCTTAATACATCACATAAATATCTATTTCTGCTAGTACAAACTTTTAAGCTCAAAATATTTACTAATTTTATTCAATACAAATGAACTAGAAGAGAAGGGCTAATTTGATCGAAGTCCAGAATGACCGTTTTGATCAACTTTTTGTAAAAAGTTATTAAAATAGTTCTTCTGATCTCCCTGCCAAATAAGGTTTCAGCTTAGAGCATTCCAGCACTTCCTTCTCCAGAAAATTATGACCATAGTTTATTTTTTTACCAAGAGTACAGCAGTCTAGAAAAGTAAAGAAATAAAAACAGTTTAATGTCTGTGCAATAAAGCTTCTGCTATTCCATAGAAAAGTAGCTTCTGCTGTATTTCTGCAGTTGCTTCTGATCTTCTTTTGTGTTACCACTTAAAAAAAATCCATCATTCTTATGCATCATAGTAGCTAACATTTGACTAAAAAATATTACATCTAAATTGTTTTGACTTTCCCAGTAGAAGAGGAAGGACCATATCCTACAGATTGCTTTATAAAAGCAGATTTTACAGCTTATAACTAAGCCAAGGAGATCTCAGCTACAATGTGGGTGAAAGTGCAAAGAAAAGTTTTAGGAGACAAGCACTTAACCTCATCAAAAATACTTTAACCAGATAGTATCACAGTGGCCACACCAGTTTCTATAACACAAAATAGAAAAAGAAAAATCCTTTTTATCTTGTGCAGTTGCTTTTTTTCTCCTGCTTTTGCAAATAGGTATCCATTTATTGCTGGTTTGACCAAGGAAAACTTTCAACCCAAGGCTAATAGTCTGCAATGGTGAGACACGTGAACTCTTCCATCAACCCACCTTCTAAAACTCCTACAGCTGGGACCTGGAAGTTGTCTACCTTACTCAACACTCCAAGTAAGAAAGCAAACCGTGTCATCATAAGTCACTTAAAGAACAACATCTCTGCTTGTCTTCCTTGTCATCCTCTCGTACTTCAGACACTCTGAATAATTGAGCTTGCTGGACTTGTACCAAGTTATTTATCTCTGATGGCTGGTGTGCTGTAAATTCATATAGAAAATTATTATATTCCACTGAACTGCTGCAGCTCCCTAGATAAAATGGTAAATTTTCTACAGATTTTCCTGTCAGCTTCAACCTGAAGATAGGATTTAGGAAGGTTACATTTCTCAGCAAACAGGCAGTTGAAAGAAGTTTTTCAGCATCTCTCAGTACTCCCTTCTAGTCAACAAAGTTAGGTTTTTTTCAGCCCTTAAAGAAAAATAAAAATTGAACACATTTATTATGGTTACAAGACTGCTGTAACAGTTCCAGAAATGTTGTGTTGAGGCCTCTGCATTGTCAGAAGACCTGAAGCGTTGCTTCTCTGCATGGAAAACAACAGCAGTTTCAGGTTTCAGCAGCCTTCCAGCAGGTAGTGGAAGAATTTGGCAGATATTCCCTTTACAGGCTCATTATTTAATGTTTGCTCTTTCACTTTCTTTTGTTTGCTGCTTTGAGATGAACTCCTTTTAAAAAAAGAATGGAGTATCAGTCTCTAAAATTGATGGCTCTGAAGACAAATACTTTGGGGGAAAAAAGTCAGACTGTGTGCCAACTTTTTTCCAAATGTTTAATGGGTGAATATGTGTATTCTTTCTGGACTCAAATTGTTAAAAAGAAAAATTGATTTTTCTTATTCCTACCTTTATTTTGTACAAATGTGCGAAGCTCAGTAGATGAGAAATGATACACAAGGTCTGAAAGGTCTAAAGCTTGTGCTGAGTAAGCTTCATTCCAGATCTGCTGCTACAGCTAAGTGGCCAGGCACATGTTATTACAAAGTTCCTGATTCATCTCCTTTCATTAGAAAACTTTCAACAGTAGCAACGAAAAAAGACTCTTTGTTCTTTTTCCTTTTTTTTTCTTTTCTTTTCATACTAACCCCTACTCTTGTGATACCAGTTCAGAGTCTGTTAGTGGTTCGCAATGTTCCAAACACAAAGCCCTTGACTAGCATTTCAGAAAGTGATGTGAATAACTCACAGCACATCGGTTTTGACAGCGTAAAATAAAAGATTTGCCCCCCTGCTATTATTGCCTGAAGGCGCACTTGTAGAAAATAAATAAAAATAGCTTCCAGAGGTAAAACTTTGAGGGGTAAAATTACACCATCTGTGTAAAGGGAAAATCTGGGAAGAAAAATGAACTGAACTCTTTAATATCAGGACTCAGAACTACCACTTTATTTTTTTAATTACATGGCCACCTGTCACAATTTTATTTGAGATGGCACTGAAATGGAAGGGGCCTGTCCTAAAATTGAGATGTGTAGTGTTTAAATTATTAGGCCACAGGGGATCTTCACATCGGAATGTAATATTTTTAGACATAAATACTGTTAAAAAGTCATCTGTTTTCCTTCCACGCTGTCTCGTAAAGCAATTTGAATTTCAATATGAAATATCAAATTTACCTTTCAGTAAAACTATGCATGAATACCTTTACTATTCAATCAGAAGCATCATTAAGTACTACACCAAGCACTAATAATCTGAATAAAACCATCAAAATCAGGGTCTACTTTCATAAATGCATTTAATCTGGAAGAAATTTTAATTGCATTACAGCGGTTATTCTTTCGTCTAGCACCTGTCACAGATATGGATTTCAATACACTTTCTTAGCATGCTATATGGATCATTCATATGGCATACAATATCCAGAAACGCCTTCCTGCATTACTGAATTGCAGCGGGATACAGTTTAACAATACACAGCAACACAATGCAAGCCTTACTGAAACTAACACGAAAGTTTAAATAGGATCAATGCTCCAGTGGGAGGATCTTGGTTTTCTGTTTTCTCTTGAACAGCAATCTGTTTCATTTATACAATTTTCCAGTAGTTAGACCACTTATTAAAAAAAGAGCCAGCCTCAACTCTAGGCCCCTTTTAACCTGAGCCTTTTTGAACTCTGTGCTCTTATCTACTCATAGAGGATGTTAACACCAGGTGAATGTCAAAAATTTGACCCACTGTCCCCTAAGATGGCACTCGAATCAGCTCCCAAGTGACTGATGTATATACACTGAGGTATCATGCAAAAACGGACACCACTATCTCCAGATACATTTGTGAATGAAAGTGACCAATGTCAAATGTTTTTGGCATGCATTAAGCATATTCTGATGATGTCTAATATGCTGATGAGTCATGTGAAGAGAAGCCTAAATCCAGACTTGGGTGATTTAGATCTCATCCTTCTCAGCAGAAACAACAAAGACAATGGGGACAAGGAGAAAAATTACCTATATAATTCCTCTTAATTTCCTCTTGTCTTTCAGCATGTCTTTCGCACCACTTCTGCTCCACAAGCATTCTGCCAATGGCAGCAAACTCAGGTTTTGTCGGTTACTTGACTCAAATGTGCCTTCACGTTTTACTTCACACAGCCTATGTGCTCGCTACTATGAAACCACGCATGTTTATTTCCTCGTCACACCCACAGGATTCACTTCTGCTGTGCTGCTCTCAGATAGAGTTATCTATGGTTAAGTATACATCACACTAAAGCTTCCAAGTTCTTGAATCCGGTTATGTACTTCTGCTGCATTCATGTTCAGTGTCAGATACAGATCTGCATCCCAGATACAAACATCTCCCTTGACTCATTCTCCTTCTATCCCTCACTTGTATTCGGCCCAACTAAGTTGTACAAATAGGAATTCAGTGCACTTCAAAGACATGCTACATTTGGATGTCTGAAGAACAACAACTCAGAGAATTCTCAGCTTTCTATGATATTAATGTTTCCACATCTTTCCCTCCTCATTGTTTTCTTCCAGTTGTGTTGTGCCATGTGTATAGTTATGCATGGTGACAGCCGGTGTTGAAAATAACTTCTGTCTGGTATCAGTTTCAAAATGCAGAACAGATCAATCTTTGTACACCACGTAGGTGAAAGAAGGCAAAAGGTTTTGTTAGAGGTTGTCTGATTAGAAATAGTTCCAAAAATGTATTGTTTCCTTACTGAACACAAAATGAAGACAGATAATTATTTATTTCCTTTGTGGGATACCGTGCCATTGTAAGATAGTTTTTGTTTGTTGGTATGTTCCATTAGCTTCTTAGGTTTATGCATTTATGTATATGTAATCTCTTTCCTTAGGACTTTTTTCCCCTTCTTTTTCTTTTTTTGTATGTTTTTTTTCTGGGTTGTTTTTCCACCAGTGTTGCTTTTACATTGAAATGAAAGGGGCTTTTATTTTTTCTTTACTTATTTTTTTTATCATGCAAATTTGAAGTTTAACAATAGTGGAGAAAGATAAGAGGCTCTCTCTGGAGCCTCTACATATCCTCAGTACAATGCTTTGGAATTTAGACAAAATTGCTAAGCCCTTCTTCAGATTGCTATCTATTTAACCAATGAAAATTTGAATTATGTTCTTGGTTAAAAAGAGCACCATGGGGCAGGAAGAAAAATTACTTATAGATTATACTGAAAAGGTAAGGAGTGGAGTTTTAAGATGTTTTAAACAACTTTACGGTATATCACAAAGCTCTTAGTCATACTGGTGAAGGACTAACCACTAGAATAAACTCATGGAATTATGTCTGAGAATTTGTATAGGTGTTCTTCAACATGAGAAATACCTCTAAAATCCAGACCGTAAATTACTTTGTTTTACATCTAGCGGATGATGCATGTAAGGCACTAAATTTGGTCTCGAGTACAACACTTGAGGAATATATTATCAAGTGGATATTCATAGTTTATGATTTATTTTACCTAACTTAGGATACCTACAGACACTTAGAGCCTTACTGTCTCTTCAGTTAATAGAGAGAGATGAACCTTCAGAGGTGACATGTTATTTTTGATTTAAACAAACTGTTGACAGAAAAGTTACCCTACATGTAATTGAATACTTCCAATGAATAATTAACATAGTTTTTTTAAAAAGAGACGTCTCTTATTTCCAGTCTGTATTTGGTTGGCTCCCTCTTCCAACAGTTGGATCTCAGTATGTCTTTTGCACAGAATGAAGAATAATCTGTCAACAGAAATCTCTTTCCAAAGACAAGGTAGTAAAACTATCCATTTAAACCACTCTTTGACAGACTGAATAACTTTTAGTCTGTAAAATACCTTTTTTTCTTGACAACTTCTCTGAAACCTGCAGTTAATTTATATTTTTTTTAAAAAATACTTTAATGTTGTTATCACAATTTGCCTAATAACTCAGTCGTAAGGGTTAACATGCTGTCCACCTAAGAAGCTTTGGCAGTGAGACTATCAATGACTTTCCAGATTACTCTGAGGATGATGAATCTTAAACCAATTTTCTCAAGGTTACAGGAGTTATTTTTCTTACAGAGGTTCCAAAAATGTAGGGCAGGAATTAGATTTGGCCATGTAGTTACGAACTGCACCTGCAAAAATCCAGAATAATTGAAAATATTAATAATCCTTCCCTGTAAATTTAAAATAATGAAAGTGGTAACTGTAAAACAGAAGTTGTTCATTATAGAAAATATTATTTTTCAGTACTCAAACATAGAAACATAACTAAATCCTCCCATAGGATGATCAATGGATGTCATTATTCAATAGTGCTAGGAGACAATGGAGAGAACAAATAAAAGACAAAATTCTACTAATATCAAAGAAGAGAAATACGGAGCATGGGACTGATTTTCTGTTCTCTCCATAAAAGAAATTCAACCCAAAAAGACACTCATGTAAATATATGTAGACCCACATAATGAAACCTAACCTATTTATATGCATGTGCACAAATATATACACAAAAATACAAAAAAATGTACAAAAATGTATAGTACATGATATTACCAAATATAAACACAGTGAGAAGCTCAAGTTTCAATGAGTACATTTTAATACAGTTACAAGCATTAAAGTGTTTACACACATAATTTATAATTAAATTTTAATTTAGTTGATGTCATCTATAAGGAATAAAATACAATATAAAACCAATTGTTATGCCAGTAATTCCTGTCCCCGTCCTCAGCTTCTTGAAAAAAACCCACCATATCCTGTCTTGTGGATACAGGGGGACATAATTTAGATAATTTTATACTGGTATAACACCACAATATTTGAGAAAGTCAGTCCTAGCTGTAAAAATTAAAAAAAAAAAAAAAAAAAAAGGAGTCAAAATACTCTGCCTAAATCCTTAGTAAAATAAAGCTCTGGATAAACAGATGGGCCTTCTACCCTGCCTAGGATGTCTACCTCTAGCAGATTAAGAAAAACATTACTTTTGCACCCCAATATCACCCTGTATACAAGTATCAAAGTTCATGCAATCTTGTTTTAGGTAATCTTAGTTGCTGGGAAGAAAAATAACTGTGAAGGAAAGGAAAGCCTGGACTCATTCTATTCAGGGATATATAAAGGAACAATTAAATTTGAATTAGAAAGCCAGTGCAGAGATCATGACACTTCTGTTAGGAACCTGTAGAGGTCCTAATTCTAAGAAATTCTGCTCTGTCTACTGATTCTGAATACAATTGCACGGCAAGCAGAAAATGTTACATTCTCGAAGTTAATTATACAAGTGGAAAAAACCCATACAAGTCTCAGCAGCTACAATTTGATAATAAAGACATACGGGAGAGTCCAGGAGAAGCAGAGCAGGGGAAGAGCAGGATCTGCACAAAGGAAAGGCTGCTAAAAGAAGAGAGGAAGACACCAAGCTAAATGTCATAAATTTATGACATTCTGAGAGTGAGCAGACATTCCTGAGGTGTGAGAGCACGGGAAGAAGTTGCAGGGGTTACTTAGTTCTGAAACAGATATAGTAACTACCAGGTGAGAAAAGTTTGAGAAGGAACAAGAGCAGATCAAAAAAAATAAGTATCCCTAACAGCAAGAAAAGCAGAGGAAAATTTCTATGCATCAGAAAAGCAAGCAGGAGAGAGAAACCAGAGAAAGTAGAGTTAATAGTGGGAGAAAAAGGGAGGAAAGGTAAAAGGATGAGAGAGATGGAAGGAAATGAAAGAAATAATAGAAGGATGTGAGTAAGAGAAAAAGTAACATGAATTATAAGAAAAGTGTACTTAAGATCCTGCTTGGGATGGGGGAAAGCTTTATAGAAGCACAGAGAGATAGGAATAATCAGTGAAGATAACAAGAACAGACCAAAAAGGCAGCAGCAAGTGATGAAATGAGTTGGATTAATTCAAGAGGCAGAAGCAGTTAGACCGCAAGCAGAAATCACTTTGGAACGATTCTTCAAAGGACGAATTGCATTAAAGCAGACCCTGAAACTGTATTTTCATAGGTATAGCTTGGCTTTTAAACAGCACCTGTAAAAGCACTGTTCTCTCCAGAAATGCATTCAAATAACCTGTGGATTATCCAGGTGTGCAAGTCCCTGGACACAAAACCCGCGCTTATGCAGCAAGCAGACTGTTTTGACAGCAGACTCCCTGCTTACTCCTCATCACCCTCACGCCTCTGCCGTGTGCCATTCCCTGCATCTTGCAGTTGGTAGACCTGAGACTCTACATCCAAGCCTCCGTGTTCCTCATCGCTCTACCAGAATGGGCCAGCCATCCTCTCCACAGAGTAAGGCCCTGTCCCTTCCTAGGTCAAAGAGCAAACTGGCTGAAGGGAAGACAGCCAGCGGCACCTGCTCCTGCGGTGGCAGCAGACACCTCCACCACGCAGACCCTTCCCTCCCACCTGCCCTCAGCCATCTGCTGCTCCCAGAGCCACAAGACCTCGGAAGGAAGGTGGAGGGGAAGTACCAGAGAGGGACAGGAAGTGACCTCTAACTTCGAGATGTAAAGTGCCTATAAATCTAGAAGAAAAGGCTCTGGGGATAAACTTTCCATTTATCACTCACATTGTTATACAAGCCACAGTGCTACCCAGTGACATTTTAAATGATTCAGCCACAGGCTATGCACGTAGAATGATGGATTACAGAGCGGGAGGAGGTAAAACACCTTGTGAGAAGAGCAGAGAGAAATAGTCTGGGGCTCTGAGGAGAGTCCCCAGACTCAGGAAGACAGAGCTGCCGGCATCTACGTGCCCTCCACGCAGCCTGTGCAGTGACATCTCCTCTCTTGACTGACTGCTGACAGAGGTGGCAGGACAGACGCCGGGTGTGTATCGAGGGGGACAAATGGGAAAACAGAACAGCTTAAACCAGGAAATAAAAAAAAGAAGCGGCTATTTTAGCTCTGCCTGCTGACAGCTTTGCAACCTCTCAGAGCACAGGTGAACCCACGCGGCCTGGCCAGGAGCCTGGCTCTGCTGCAGCGCAAAGCCCGGCTGGGCCCCGCTCTGCAAGGACACCTGGCAGCGGGGATTGGCTGGGAGCAAGAACCACGACAGGGGATTGGCTGGGGCCTCTGGCTTCTCAGGCATTGCCTGTGTCTCCACCTGGAGGCCAGGGGAGGTGGCGGTGCCGCAGCCAGTGCTGCTGGCTGCAAGGAGCCTCTTCGTCTTCCCTGAGTGAATAAATACCAACCCGAAAGGATTAAATGTAGCCCTCGCCTCCTCTGCGTCCCCTAGAATGCATTCTGATTGCGTATCCCTGCTGGAAAACAGAAACCAATTTGCTTTGAAACATGGCTGTGACATGTAACTTTAAGTGCTGGGCCCGCAGCTGAGCATGAGCAGCATCTCCTGCGACAGGAGGGCTGACTGCCTTGCCCAGGACCTTCATGAGGAGAGAGATAATGGGGTGCCTGGGCAGGAGAGTGTAAGATCTCCTTACAGTCAGAAATATCCGTTTTGTCATTGATGCGAACGTAAGTGGGAGAACATGGCTGCGGCTTGCAATGACAATTGTCATGGGAAGTTAGGGGGAAACAAAGGTCTTTTACGAAGTAAAAGAAAAGGTACCCTTGCCTGTCTTGTCACATTATACAGCTGGCATTAGATCTAACAACTCGGGCTAAAGCATAAAACACCGGTAATAGAGTTTTGCAACTATTTTGAGAAAGACTCTGCTTGAAGAACTTAAGAACAGAGCCTAGAAATCCTGCAATAATGTCCTTTATATTCTAAAACTTTAGCTTGAGAGAAGAAAAGGTTTTGCCTTGAGAAAACATACATGTCACAGTCTGCTAGCAACTGACATTTTACTGCACAGGCAGCGTGATGCTATGCAACAAATGCATAAAGGAAGACTTTTGTTCCGGTAGAATTCTGTGTCTTAGATATACCTGTAGTAATTAAGTTTAAAAGCTGCAAAGGAGAAAGAGATCACTAAACTGAGAGACACCAAAGTCGAAGTCTAATGACAATCTGAAGTTAGTTGAAAAAGGCTTAGGGCAAGGTATGGTGTTTCTCTTTTTTTTTTTTTTTAATTCTCTTACTGTGATAAATGAGGTGACAAAATAAAGCTAATTTCTTTGCCAGAGCAGACCTCCTGAATAATGAGGAGAATGAGTGTATTTGCTTACTTCATTGGCCATTTTGATTTATCAAAAAATTTATAAATTTGATTCTTTCTATTATCATAGTTTTGAAAGGTATACATTGTGTCACTCTTCCTTTACAACAAATAATTAATAAAGGTATCGAAAATTAATTGTTTAACACTTGATTCAAATTTTCATTAACTTCACTTTACTCTTTCCTTTAGGTAAGTAGTGTTTGAGCTAGACTGTGCATTTCTGGTCCCCAGCTTAGCAATGCATTCAGATTAACAATGATATTTTTATTCTTCAGAAAGCAAGCACAGAATTAATGTGTGCCTCCATACTTCCAACAATTCAACTGCTTATATATCACGAGATTGGATGTGTGCCTATAATATTTTATACATATATATATATATTTGTGCAGCTTAGTTTTAAGGGATGCTAAAAGTGTCTGCCTTCTATAGATGCCCCAGCCCAGGAGTGCCTCCTGCCCAGGCTGCCACTTTCCTGTTTGCAGGTTTTATCCAGTAGTGAGATGAGCGTGTATCCCAAAGACACGTACACACACGCACACCCGCACAACCACATACAAATGCAGCTTGGCGAATACACAGCTGCTCATCAACACCCCTCAGGTCTGACTCCAGTAACCAGCACAAATTTTCACTCATGCATACGGGTCTCACTAGTAGCTGGCAGTTAGTCCTTGCAGCACATGTACACATGGCGTGGGGAATGAGATTACATAGAGTGGTAGCTGAGAAAGCATTTAACAGAAGGCATAAGAAGACAGGACAGATTGGGTTGATCAGACACAGAGCTTGGTCAGACAAGCATGCTGAACGGCACCATCTTACACATGACCAGCCCCTTTTATACCCATTTCTGTCCAGCCCTCTTCATTCCATTCTGCTCCCCTCTCCCCTGCACATTACCTCAGCACTTGGTACAGTTTCACTAACTGCCTCCAACACCCAGGACCCTCAATTTTGCATTCTTATCAGTCATAAATTTGCAGTTTGCCTGCAGCTTCTCGATAGCCCATCAGTTACCTTGACTGACCTGGTTTGTTTCTGACTATTGTCTTTGTCAATGCTAGTTAGTCAGACTTTATGCCTCTGTGTGTTTGTCTTCCTCTCTTTCCTTTCCCTATTTTCCCCAAAAAATAAAAATCCCCACACTCCATGTATTCATACCAATTAGTGTGAATGACCAGTTTTGTTCGTATCACAACCTCCTTTAATCTGTGTCAGTCAGATTTGTCTCTGTTCTTGTTTATGTTTCATTTGCCCGGATATCCTTGAAAAAGCAGACATTCTCTTTCAGTGTACCCCCTTGTCTAGGTGAATTCTGAAGTATTTTTCTTTTCTATAGTTTGAAAACTCACTGGGAAGAAGAGAAATGATGATAGACATGGAGCATATTTGAGTGATTTGGCTATATTTTTCTGCACATGGTTTTATTTATTAGAATAACTTGCAACAGAAGATCTGAAGAAGTGTAGGGCAACTTCTGGTAACCAGTGTTATTTGATCTAGATCTAGTGCTACTGAAAACAATTCTGAAATTACTCAGGATAACTGGGTTTAGCTGAATACATAATAAACCAAAAAAAACCACTGAAGAATAGTCACCAAACATTGTTTTTCTCTGTTAGAGCTCAAGTGTTGTTCATTTTGTTGCCCCAGGTAGTCTTTCAAACTTTGTGGCTGTGTTTTTTTGGGGGGTTGGTGGAGGGTCTTCTTTGTTTCCTTCTTCTGGGAGTCATGTCTGTACAACCTCAAAGAAGTGTATGAACCAGGGTACAGGATGTTCATTTTGGTTTCATCTGTCTTGGAGCACCAGAAAACTAATACTATTAATTGATGACTCCATTAATTCATATCCCTTTCCAGTTGCTCATTGCTTGACATTTCCTCATTCTAGTATTCACATTGGTTTCTTTGATTTTGTGCATCCATTTCAAACTTTTCCTACGCAGCTCCAGCCACTTTCATAACTTCTTCCTTTTAGTACTGTAATTTTTCCTGCTAGTTACACTTTAGATTTTGTTTTGTATTCCACACTTTATTTTTTCAGTTTTCTCTCGTTGGAACCCTCTTTTAAGGCAGTTTGGGAATCAGTGTAACAGGAAAGATCTTAGAAAATTGATCTGTGAGGATCTTCTTGGTAAGATGACCAGTGGGTATCCAGAAATGCCGGTTTGTAAGCTTTGGGGATTTAATTCACTTCCTGTGTTACAGGGACCCCCAATCTGAGACAGCCTTGGATGGATGTGTGGTCTGACTACCTGAACACCAGAAATCAGTGTTGTGTAAAGAATATTCAGATACTGAGTAAAGAATATTCAGATACTGAAGGAAACTGAATAACTTCTTTGCGTTTCTTTTCTATTGATTTCACTGTGGCATATCAAGCTTGCTCTTTGCATAGGGAAATTTTCAGAAGTACAACATGTTAAAAAAAAAGTCAATCAACTCTTCCTAACATTTTAGATTAAAAAAAAAGAAAAGCAAATTCCTCCCAGTCCACCTAGTCCACTTTATGCACAAACCTATTCACAGAGTTCTAGTTAAGGGATTTTTGAAAGTTTACATATCTCATTATCAGCAATGATTAAACATGGATGGTTAAGCCTGGAGATGAATATGGAAAGAATGCTAAAGCAGTGATATTTGCCTCTAGATAATCAAGCCTGGAAAAGAGAGTGTAAAGATAATTTGTATCCATTCTAAGCAGTTTCAAATGTAGCGTTTCAGTGCGCTTAGTTCTTTTCTCCAGTGTTTCACTCGCAATTTATTTTCAGCTTATCAAAATATTTCTGAGGACTCAGCCATGTTTTCCTCATGCAGCTTAAATTAAGTCAACTCCTTTTAAAGTCAATGGGTGCAAAAGGCATATAGAAAGCATTTTTCATCACCACATTAGTTTGGATACTCAAAAATTCATCAGAATATACTCCGGAAATTTTCCATTTATAAAGTGTAAGATATATATTAATAATGAAAATTCAACAAAAGACTGTTCAAACAGTAATAGATGTAGTGTTCATTGGTCATATAGCTTCCTCCTTCACAACCACAAAAGCCTGACTTCTATAAGCTTTAGAGAAAATGGTTTGAAGAGACATGATTTTTCATCGTGTTCACTGAGTAAAGTTAGTGTTATGACACTGTAAAAGACTAAAAAGGACAGCACAAGCTATTATGGGCATGCCAGTTTGTGGGTGAAATAGTGGAACAGCTGTTGTGTGACTTCAGTCACAACTAATAGAAGGCATAATTAATATCAGGTAACAGATTTTTAGAAAATGGGTGTTGTTAAACTAGTATTTTACAATTAAATTGGAACTCTAGTTAGTAAAGGAAAAAGAATTGTTACAATGTGCTCAAGAAAACTCTGTTCTTCCCATTTTCTTATTTTCTCCCCAAAAAATAGCAACATACATGTTTAGGGAACCAAATTCTTTGGGATGTGTGTAGTGTTAATGCGCAACAGTCTTCATTTCTACAGTGAAATTGATTATACTACTGGTCTTTCATGCAGTCTCAAAAAGATGCATGCATGTGTACTGGACTCAGATTCATGTCTTTGTCCATACTTTTCCCTTTAAACTTCATTTAGTTTCCTTTTTCATGGAGAAAACATTTTTGAAATCAGATAATCTTAAAGCATCTATGGGCATGACTATATAAATGAATGAAATAAGACTTATCCAAGTAATTTGCACTTTGCTCCCATGAAAAAAAAGAAAACACTTTTTAAGCAGCGAAGGGCTTTCCAAACTCAGAAATGCCACCAGAGTGGCTTCTGATATGTTTTGCATGTACCCACTCTAAGTGTGAGTCCAAGCAAGGCTCTTTTAGGTTCCTATCATTTTATGTCAATATAAGGAATCACAAAGGTACAGAAGCTACTGTGATCTATGTCAGATTTCTGCCTGTCATGAAGTTTGCCATAGAGAACGGGAAGGAAATTGAGACACCTTTATTACAGCTCACATGAAACACTGCAGTGGCACTTCCCCAATTCAAATGGTTTGCATTTTAGATCTTTTTAAGTTGGTTATTTTTCAGTTTTTCTAGTCATTGATGGAAGTCAGAAATGCTTCAAAATATGTTCTCCGATATTTCCATAAAAATACTTCAACCAGCCTTCATTATAACTGTCTCCCCCAAGAACTATTGTATACTCTGGGTTTCACATTTGTCCACGAAAATCACACCATCTCTAGACAACACATTTGTGTGTTCAATGTCTTTTAGTTACATAAAAATAATCTCAAAATCAAGTAACTCCATTTTATAGATTCTGGTTCTCATGATGCAGATACTGATGGTTTTGAATTTGAGCATACCTGCAGAAAGATTTGGTTTTCTTTCTATATAACATTTTGCAGAAAAAGAATCACAGAATCACAGAATCAAGGAATAGTAGGGGTTGGAAGGGACCACTATGGGTCATCTAGTCCAACCCTCCTGCTGAAGCAGGGTCACCTACAGCAGGCTGCACAGGAACTTGTCCAGGCGGGTCTTGAATATCTCCAGAGAAGGAGACTCCACAACCTCCCTGGGCAGCCTGTTCCAGGGCTCCATCAAACTCAGAGGGAAGAAGTTCTTCCTCATGTTCAGAAGGAACTTCCCGTGCCTCAGTTTGTGCCCATTGCCCCTTGTCCTGTCACTGGGCACCACTGAAAAGAGTTTGGCCCCATCCTCCTGACACCCACTCTTCAGATATTTATAAGCATTTATTAGATCCCCTCGCAGCCTTCTCTTCTTCAGGCTGAACAAGCCCAGCTCCCTCAGCCTCTCCTCGTAGGGGAGATGTTCCAGTCCCCTCACCATCCTCACAGCCCTCCGCTGGACTCTCTCCAGTAGCTCTTCATCTTTCTTGAACTGGGGAGCCCAGAACTGGACACAGTACTCCAGATGAGGCCTCACCAGGGCAGTGTAGAGAGGAAGGAGAACCTCCCTCGTCCTGCTGGCCACGCTCTTCTTGATGCACACCAAGATTCCATTGGCTTTCTTGGCAGCCAGGGCACACTGCTGGCTCATGGTTAACCTGTTGTCCACCAGGACACCCAGGTCCCTCTCCGCAGAGCTGCTCTCCAGCAGGTCCACCCCAAGCCTGTACTGATGCATGGGGTTGTTCCTCCCCAGTTGCAGGACCCTGCATTTGCCCTTGTTGAACCTCATCAGGTTCCTCTCTGCCCAACTTTCCAGCCTATCCAGGTCACGCTGAATGGCAGCACAGCCTTCCGGTGTATCTACCACACCTCCCAGTTTGGTGTCATCAGCAAACTTGCTGAGGGTACGTTCTAACACTTCATCCAAGTCGTTGATGAAGAAGTTGAACAAGACTGGGCCCAGTACTGACCCCTGGGGGACACCACTTGTTACCAGCCTCCAACTTGACTCAGAGCCGCTGATGACAACCCTCTGAGTTCTGCCATTCAGCCAGTTCTCTATCCACTTCACCGACCACTCATCCAGCCCACACTTCCTCAGCTTCCCTAGGAGGATATCATGGGAGACTGTGTCGAAAGCCTTGCTGAAGGTCAGGTGGACAACATCCACGGCTCTCCCTTCGTCTACCCAGTCATGTCATCGTAGAAAGCTATTAGATTGGTCAGGCATGATTTCCCCTTGGTGAATTCATGCTGACTACTCCTGATAACCTTCTTTTCCTCCACTCGCTTGATTATGGCCTCCAGGATAAGCTGCTCCATCACCTTTCCCGGGATGGAGGTGAGGCTGACCGGCCTGTAGTTCCCTGGGTCCTCCTTCTTGCCCTTTTTGCAGATTGGAGTGACATTGGCCTTTCTCCAGTCCTCGGGCACCTCTCCTGTCCTCCAGGACCTCTCAAAGATGATGGAGAGTGGCTCAGCAATGACATCCGCCAGCTCCCTCAGCACTCGTGGGTGCATTCCATCGGGGCCCATGGATTTGTGGATGTCCAGATCGCTTAAGCGATCCCTCACACAGTCCTCCTCGACCAAGGGAAAG
Organism: Opisthocomus hoazin; assembly: GCF_030867145.1. NCBI lineage: Eukaryota > Metazoa > Chordata > Aves > Opisthocomiformes > Opisthocomidae > Opisthocomus > Opisthocomus hoazin. Next base: position 38,944,490 of record NC_134414.1, on the reverse strand, counting down.
TCATTCTCTTTGTAGGCTTCTTCTCTTACCTCCGGGGCCTGGGATTCCTGAGGGCCAGTCTTAGCACTGAAGACTGAAGCAAAGAAGGCATTCAGTAGCTCTGCCTTCTCTGCATCCTCCGTCACCAGGACACCCGCCTCATTCAGCAGCGGCCCCACATTGTCCCTAGCCTTCCTTTTGCTGCTGATGTAGTTGAAGAAGCCCTTCTTGTTGTTTTTGACATCCCTTGCCAGCTTCAATTCCAGGTGGGCCTTGGCCTTCCTCGTCGCATCCCTGCACGCTCTCACCACGTTTCTGTACTCTTCCTAAGTGGCCTGTGCCTCTTTCCACATTCCATGGACCTTTGTCTTCTGCCTGATCTCTACTAGAAGCTCCTTGTTTAACCATGCAGGTCTCCTGCCTCCTTTGCTAGATTTCTTTCTCAGGAGGATGCATTGCTCCTGTGCATCATCTTGAGTAAGAGTATATCAAAATTTGTCATTGCATGTAGCATCCAGTCAGAATGTCCCAAAAATATGCTTCGGTATGTTGAAGGAATGAGTGCAGCAGAGAATAAGCAGGATACTTCTCGTGACCCGTATCTGTGTTTCGCTAAGAAAGAAAAGCATAATTCTTTTGATCCTGGTACAACCTCAAGATGATGTTTTAGTTATTCTATAGCTGTTATTATCTGTGACTTGTAAATGTTGTTTTTAAAAGTAAATTTATTCCAATATTTTTACAAATACTTTTGCTCTCTCCACAGCAGTTCACATTTTTGTACCATGCAATAATTCAGAAATATGCTTACTGTTCTGATGCAGGTTGTCAAGCTGTGTCATGCCATTCACCTTGGCCAGCTTTAAAGTCAAATTCACAAATTGCACAGGAAGCAAAATAAAATTAAAAAGCCTGAGTATGCTTAATTAGCTGGTCAAAAGATCACTTTGTGCTGTCTCTGAATGTCAAATCATCCTTCTTTGTTTTCTAGGGCTCCGGACATATTCCCATCTCTAACATACTAATTTGTACACCACATATAGACAGATGTTTTTCTCTCATGAAAAAAAAAAACAGGAAAACTATTTATATTCTAAACATGAAAAAGATTTCTGCCAAAGTGCGTATAGATAATTACTACAGCCAGTAGCATAGAGAAAATCTGACTAACAGCTATTTGTCTTGAACAGAAATTCTACCATGTTTGCAGCATAAATGTGCATGGAGTTTCTTGCGTTTTGGTCTGAATTAATGTCTCTGTGTTGAAGCTTCAGTCTTCAGAGCAAGGATCAAAGGTAGAACTGTTTAGTATAGGAAGGCAATCACCAGGAACAAACAACAAGCAGTTTAAGTGAGAAGTTTGCTAACTTCTTTCCTGAGTATTTCACACATGCAATAAAACACAAATGCCACACCAAAATCCAGAATCTGTTTATAATTGGTCAGTGAGAAACAAATTAACAAAGTACAGTAACATTCTTCAAGTCATACATGTGCAGAAATCAGTCCAGTCATCTCTGTTCATTGCTAATTACACCAAGGACCAGCACATGCTACGTACGGAGTGTTGTGTATAGTTCAGACTAAGAGAAGGAGCAAGCCAAGTTGCAGCCCAGATTTTGGATCTACATCAGAGGCTGGATTTCATCTCCTCAAAACTCCAGTTGCATTTCCAGCAGAAAGATGACCTTTTGCACACAGGCTTTTACTTAGGCTTTAGCTGGATAACGTGAATTTTACTCACTCCCTGATACACTCATTATTACGCTAGTGTCTGTGATAACTTCAAACACGGAGCAAAAAATAGGGTATCTGAAGGATGATCTATATGTGTTAGAGAACATTATTTCACTGGGATGATGAAGAAGCATCCTTTTTCTACTTATCTTTTTGTTTATATATCATGAGATCTTTTATACAAAAAAGTATCTTACTTATACAAATAAGCATCTTTTATGTCATAAACAATGAATTAATACATATCTTAGAATTTTCCATGTTTCTTTGATTTTCCCAGCAATTCAGTGATAATTCAGTCCTAAACTCCTGATCTTAGATGGGAATTCTACATCTTACCTCCCATATTAACTTATAATTTTGTGTGTTAAAATATAATTTCACTGTCCTTCTAAAACAGGAGTTGAATTAAAATCTGTGCAGCTTTGAGCATAGTTCCAGCATCAGAGCACCTCATTCTCACTTTTTTTCCCTTATTAATGTTCACTAGATAATATTGATGTACTCGTCTTGAAATCTCATCATTCCTGTCTGTAAGTGCCTTAATGTCAAGAAATTTATACTTAAGATGATTTCCAGGCATAATTTGCCCAAGACGTGAAATCTGGTCTGTAGTCTGTGTGCCCAGTTTGGTGTAGTTTGGTTCTTGGTGTTTTTTCAGTTCAGTATTCTATTTCATATTAGCTAAAGAAATATATTATTTTCCTCAGCACTGGTCTTTAAAAGACAATGATTACAACGTCATGGATCTGCACATGCTGGATGACAGTCAAGTCAACCACAGCACTTTGTTTTTTTTCCTGCAGTATGCTATTGTACACTCTACTCGTACTCAAAGAAAAGGACCCATCAATGTCCAGCACCTGTGCTTAGAATTTGCTGTAAGTTTATGATTAAAAATACATGTAAGAAGGAGAAAGAAGGAGAAACATGTGTTAATACGTAATACTTGCAGCAGTCAAAGCTGCCTGCTGCACCAGATTATATAGCTTAGAAAGCACTAGTTTAATGGCCTGCATCCAATGTGCTATGTTCCTCATGATCTGTTCAAGTTTGTTCTCTGCTATACCCTGGAGTATTTTCTCACCATGTGAAGAGAGAAATAAATTTTATAGGCATTATGTCCTTCTCATAAAATGCCTGAACCACTTCATTTTTATCTGAGTAATGATGCAAGACAGAAGTAGCCGGCCAGCTACACTGCATATGGTATCACTTCTGAGGAAATCTCTATTTCAGGTACCATCATTACTCCTTAGATTGTACATTTAAGAAGCACCCAGCCATTTTGTGTGAATGTTGATGATAGACTCAACTCTAGCAGTTATTGTTCTACTGAGATCAGACTGAAGTCTTAGGATGGCCCAAACTGAACCTAATGAATATTTAGACTGGAAGATGAAGACCGAAGCAAACAAGAGCAACATCCAAGAATTAAAAGGTCCAGGAAATGTAGAAGTACTGTTCAAATTACACTAATTACAGAATGTGTAGAGAAGCATTTAAGATGCTCACAGGAGATTCTCTCTCATTTTTTATGCTTTCAAATATAAGAATCTCAATAATTGACTAGGATGCCAATATATGAGAAACATACAAACCTCACACAATCCCTGTTGTGAAGAGCTTACACTCTGACAGACAGACAGAAATGAGGAGATAATAATGCAATATTGGGCAATAAAAGACTGTACGTCTACCACTTTTCTATCCGTAGGTCTCTCTGGACATTATGGCAAGGCAAATTTAAATGACAGGATTGATAAGAGAGAAATGCAGAAATGTGGCGAAAGTTTTCAGGAAGAACATCCCAATCTTAAAGACAGAAATCAGAAGCGCAATTGATTAAAAATCTGTTAAGAGACTGGTTTTGTGTGCCAATCAGTAGCAGGTGTCAATTGCTCTTTACTGCATGTAAAGATTATTTGTGGGGTGGGGATGGGCTGTGAAAGGACTTTGAAGGTGAAGCCAAGCAGCTGGTTATTGAAGTAGCAGAAAAGCAGTAGCTAGCGGAGGGAGGTGTAGAGAGAGGTGAAATAGTCAAAATGCCAGGCCAAGAAAATGATCTTCACAGCATCTGAGCAAGATTGCATTTGTCAAAGTCAGAGAAAAAAGGCTGTTGCAGTAGCTGAGATCTGAGATATTTCAAATGTGCAGATTGATAGCAAAAGCCACATCTTAGATATGGTCTGTAAACAGAATCTGTGAAAACTAGACATTACCTGCAAGTGAGGATTTAGAAAGTGGACTCAGTCAAAGATTATAATGTGATATCATCATTCTAGGCATCACCATTACCTAAGGAAAAATACTTTCAAAACAAAAATGGTTGACTTTTTAATAGCAGATGACGGTTCATCACAGTCCCTCTGGAATATACTAAGCTTCTCTGGGTTTTCCATGTGTTGCCATATCCTCTATATATAACTGTGTTTCCTTCTTTTGACATCACTCTCAAAGGATAGTCAGCAAAGTAAGAATGATTTGCAGTGCTGGTGCATGACAAAATGCGATTTTACAATGAAAGTCTTAAGCACTTTCTAGCAAACACAGAATTTAAGGCCAAGTGCTAATGCTGTAGCTCTGAAGCTAGGAGTTCGGACACTGGCATCTCAAATCAGAACATCAGTTCTACATACTTCCTGTGTGCAGTAGCACCTGATTTGTAATACTTCAGGAGACTGTAAAACCTTTGGCCACGGTCTGTACTTAATTAATTGTGCAGTGGTGTACAAAAGGGGTAGGTAGAAACATTTTTAAACCCAGAGACATGTGGTCTGAAAATTACTGGGGACCAGCACTGCTGCTTATAATGAGCAGGAAATTACTTGGATAATAGATCTACTAATTTCATTCAGGTCCACAGAATGATCAGAATACCACAATACGAAAATCGATCAGCTGATAGTACAGTTCTTGGTATCCTGGGTTTGTGCTATTTGTGAATAAAAGAAAAAGTGAACCCAAATCATAGTACAGATTTGCCGTAAGGTCTGGAAGATTTTTAGTGTCATCTTCAGGAGCCTGGGGTCTCCCTGACACTAGATGTATGCCTTTCTCTGCCATGAGCTATGTTCCTATGCCAGAACAGGATAGAAGCCTTATTTAGATTATATTCCATTCTGCACTTGCCAAACATTTTGCCATAACAATATACTTTTCCAGCAATTTATAATTTTGTTCCAGAACATTTAGAAATATTTGTGGTTTTTATTTTTGCATCTTTAAATGAAACACACACTATTAATACCTTGTGTTCCTCTTCTTCCACAGCCCTTTCTGTATTGGATATTGACAAAAAAGTGGTAGAGAAAGAAAAGAAAACAATAGAAAGAACTGTGGAGGACTAGATTCTTTTTCAACTGGCAGAAATTTCCAGGGAAATGTTGTTTTACAAAGGGGCCATTTTTCATCAGAATTTCTAATAATTTTGCTGACCAGCTTTACTTAATATTTAATGTTAAGTTAGGTAGTTCATCAACAGCCGACAAACTGAAATTTTCAGGTCAAATTGTTTGGTGACTATGTACTATACAGGGAGATTGATGCATAGCTAGAGGTAACAGCCCGATTTTATGAATTATTTCCTTCTAGAAAAAGCTCAGATTTTTCACATTGATTGAGTGAATACTACCGAGGATATGAGATGCAAAGCTCAGCACAGAACTCTGAATTCAGATACACTTTTCTGCAGAGGCCTTGTTCCACTGTTACTGTTTCTAGCTGGAAATTTTAAGTATTGAAATACATTCCAGACCATGCTTGTACATTGTGAGATTATATGACCAAAACAAGTGTCAGCTTTTGTTGGCCCTCTTGAAGGATGACCTTTATACTAAGCCAATAGTCGAGGCTTATATATTCAGTAAAAGGTACCCTGACAAAGTGTTTTATTCTGTTCTGAGACATCTGTATAAAACTGTTGAGTTTCCTACAAAGCAGCCCATCTCTGCACTGATTAGATGACTAGCCTAAATCTTGAGTCTCAGTAAGAGCATTCCCACTTTATTAAACAAAAGTCTGAAATGTCTATCCAGATGTTTTATTCAAATAAATTTCTGAGTTAGCTGTGTAAGTATCAATGACATCTAGTGGAACAAATGAAGTCATGGCTTTATTTTTTGGACAATGGTCCTGTCCATATTAAGGGAATCATTTGTCTAAGAATAATTTTTAATGTTTAATGACAAGAAGGAGAGAATTGTGACTCCGTTTAATAAAGAAGCAGAAAAAAAGATTAACGGCTTTTCTGCAGGTCATACAGAGGAATTTGACCCAGATACTTTGAATCCTAATCCACTCTTTAATCACTAACTTCCTCATTACAGATGACCACCTCTGCATTTGTCTGAGGTAGGCTTGGGATTCTTTGTTCCAGCATCCCACACAAAGTCTTTTTTATTTCCTCAAGTATTTCTATTTTATTAGCATGTACAAAGGCAACAATGCTATAAGATTTTAGTCAAGGATACAAGATTTTTCCACTTTCTCCCTCTCAAATTGTGTTCTAGAAAATGCTTCCAGTTTCAGAAACATTGCAAAAAGGAGGAAGTCAGTCATCCCTGTTCATGCAGTCTCATATAAAGAGAGCAGTTGTGTGCTCTGTTGTATGATCTGACACTTAGGTAGAGAGAAGATCCTATGTGATATGATATAATTCAAGGGGTAAGCCTCTAGAATATAGTTTTTGGTTATTTTCTTGGGTAGTTTGGGCAGACAGAGCACGTTGATTTGGATTTTGGTTTGGGTGTTTTTTTCTATTTTATAAATCTTTCATGTCAGCATGATTTATATGTTTTTGAAAAAGACAGTGGAACTGGGATCAGAATTTATGTGAATTTCCTTTTTATATTCACAACTGCTTTGACTCTATCTTCAGTCCTTTATTGATCTTTTGACATGAATCTCTCCTGACTTGCTTGACATCTATTCTAAGCAGTGAAATGATTGACCACAAAGTTGGCCAAGGATAGACAGAAAAGGTAGCCTTGCAAATTATTTCAAACATGCTGTGTTTTGAGAATGTAATCTCTAATATAGTTTTGATCAAACCAATACATACAACCCAGGTTTCATCTGACACTAATGTGTTTTTAAATCCTTGGACCTCATCAACATGATTGTGACTAAAACACTCCAAAAATGTATTTGGCACTCCCTTCTCTTGTAGCTGGCAGGAGTGGGCTGTACACAGACCCCTTGGCCTTCATTTTCTTCTGCCTATTTCTGTAGATGATTCAACCTTTGAGGCTATCTCAGAGTAGAGCTGGCAATTGCAGGGCCCAGATGCCACACTCAGGGTTCCAAGTCCTGAACAGTAGGTTTTGTAGCTGGCCGCTGCCATGTGCTGCTTTAGATTCACTGACTGTAACCTGGAGGGTTTATATATAATTTGCCTGCTGCTGCCTTTGTCATTGGTACCCATGAGGGGTTCAGTGTTCCCTGGCTAAGATCGAGCCTGCAGTCCACAGCCTGTGCATGTCTAGCTTTGTGCTCTACGTTCACCACTCCTGTCACACAGGAAACCTGTGTGCTAGCCAGAAGAGTAATTCTCGAGCCAAACATGCATGTAAGCAGTGGATAGAAGGTTTCTGGGGAAACAGAGTAAATTCTGTGAAGTTTTTCCATAAAAAGTAATACGTTTCAAATGTGTGAATGCAAGTCATTTCTTCTTAAACAAATCTTTGTGCTGGTACAGTAATTCGGGTTGAAGATCTATAAATGTCCTTGAGATAAATATTTTTTAAAAGAAGGTTGTTATTTCACTGTCTGAAGTACTACTTCAAAAAAAACCCAAGGTATTTATTTTATAATCAGAAAAGTTATTGATTTTGAAACAGGCAAGCTGGAGGAATAGCTAAAGTTTTCTCTAATGCAATCCTACAAGCACTTCAAAATACAGAAAGTCTCTTTGAGTTAACTGGGTTTCTAATAATTTCCCCACACATGGATCAGTTATTAGTAGCCATGATCAATACAAAAATTACTTCAAAAATAAATCTTGCTTTTATGGAGATTATTTTAGTGTGTTATCTGTGAGAGCAGGGACAAGGAGGTCACAATTTTTATCATTAGCAAATACTAATATCTCTTACTTTTAGTGCAGTCCTGTATGTAGCACAACAGAAGTCTTTTTTTTTCCCAGTCTCTTGATCAGGTGTTTTTATTTGAGTTGTTTGTGCAAAAAATATTCCCAATTATGTCTGCAGTAAGAAGTACACACTAGAGTCAAAGATGTAGAAGCAGGCCCTAGATTTGTGCACTGGAATGTTCTATAGAGGAAAGGATAACACGGAAAAAAGGGTGTTATCAAATGGAAATCTGGTAGAACTCTGTTAAAGGTTGAATAAAACCCCACGGGATATAGCAAGGAAGGCCGATGCTGTATAGAGATACTGTGCTGAAATAGAGAGGTACAGGCAGATATCCTATCTAAGGAGCCTGGTAAAATATTTTAAGCAACCCAGAGGCTGGCCTTATCTATTTGTAATCATTTGGTGCTTTCAGCAAATACAAGAACAAAGGAGAAAGAATGACTGAAAAAGAAGCAGAAAATTCTGAAGGTCTAAAGACAATAACAAAATAATCTGTATCTTGGCAAACTATGGAAAAAATAATTTGGAAAAGAAGGTAAAAAGTACTGGAAAGAAATGATAGTGAAGAAAATGAATATGCCGCTTATAGTTAGTCATTCAGTAAGGACTTCTTCATTTTTTACATTCATTTTCTGAAGAGGTTTAAATGATTAGTGTCCTATAAGTAGTAACACCGTGGCAGTCCAGTTATACGTACAAATATATGCATCTGCATACAAATAATAGATGTTATGCACTAGTTTAAAATGTTCAGTCATTAAGAGTGAGAAAGGAAACGTCTCTGTTTTCTTGACAGAAACTGCAAAATACTGAGACTTCTGACTCCACACAGAAACAGTTCAAAAGCTCGTGCTTTCTCTCGTGTTCTTCATATGACATCTGAGTGACATTTTCCATAGCACTCTAGAGGCAACTACACTGCTGCTCAGGGAGATAAGTAAAATAGGACCAAACTTTCTGCATGGAGACAATATTGTCCATGCTGATCCCTAGTATTTTGAATAAAAAATACATTCATTATATCTTTGACAACATGTATAAAAATTTTCATGGTTCAGACAATGAACACTTCTTTAAGAAGAATTTTGACCAAAAGCCAATGACTTCACTAAGCAGTAGTCCATGAGAAAGCATATTGACATGTATTAGATTGGCTGTATATCTTCTTTCACCCAAAATGTCCTTGCTTTATATGATGATGTTAAAGAAATCATGTTCTTATATGTCTGTAAATAACTTGCATGCTGAACAAAGTTCAATTTAGTATTCTATCACGTGTTTTATTAGTAGCCGTTTGTTTTATCATAATCCTTAATTGTGAACCAAGGCCCTAAAAGTAGGCAGAGTTCAAGCACAGAACTGAATGGTCATCCTTGCTTTATACAGTTTACAATCAGATAGTCTGTATCAGGTATACAGAGAGACATAGAAGGAATACAAGGAGTACGTTTGGCAGCATGATAGATGGAATTTAAGTACTGCAGCTGGTGTTTTGAAAGCATCACAGCAAAAAAGGAGATTTAAAGGGGGAATTCAACAATAGCAAAGAAGCTTATCCGATTAATTTTTTCTTTCCTTTTTCACTTCAGTTTACATGAGGCACACAATATCATTAAGATCTGTGAAAGGAAGTTTTCAGAACCATTACACATAATATATGCATATTGCAAAGCTGCAAAATGAATACTTGTGAACAGCAACAAGACATATGTTGCAAGTGCTCATCTTGTCCATGCACATGGAACATCAACGCTGCAAAGCAACACGAATTATTTCAGAAACAATCAACGTATCTTCAGCTGCTGTAAGTAACACAAATGTTCTGCATTCTTGCTAGTTATGCTGTTGAAGGCAGTGGTGGGGGTGAGAATTATTGCTGTCTGATATATATTAGTCCAGAAATAACTTGGTTGTATAATGAGTAGAATCTAAAATTAGTTATTTTCAGATGAGTTGTTTGGTGAGTCAGCACTCTGAAAAATACAAATGTTCCAACATAAATGGGTACAGGAACATTTGCAAGTATTGCCCATATATTCTCATGTTCCTGTTCTTAGGTGTCTTGTTTAGTAACTTTGAAGCTTCAGGTTATTTTGTAGTTCAGGTTTTTTGAGATACATGTTCTTTCTGAAAGCTACAGAGAGAACACTGAAGAGTTTTTTAGGAGTCATCATAATTGTAGATATGTATTAGAGAAATGTAATCTGAAATCATGGATTTAGCTATTGTATAGCAGGAAAAGGAAAGGAAATTCACATGAGAATCAAACAAAGTAACTGATTAGATGTAACTGATGGAGGCATTCTGTAGACATGAAATGGAGAGACATACTGAAAATTGTAGAATCATAGAATAGATTGGGTTGAAATAGGGTCATTTAGTCCACCCTCCCTGCAATGAGCAGGGACATCTTCAGCCAGATCAGGTTGCTCAGAGCCCCTTCCAACCCTACCTTGAATGTTTCCAAGAATGGGACATCTACCCTCTCTGGACAACCTGTTCAAGTGTTTCATCACCCTCATTGAAAAATATTTCTTCCTTATATACAGTCTAAATCTACCTTCTTTAATTGTCCTATCATAACTGGCCCTGCTAAAAAGCCTGTCTCCATCTTTCTTATAAGCCCTACATTGAGAAGCATCACCTGAGAATGCCAGAAGTCCCAAAACTGGGAGAATGAGAAAAGACAACAGGATAAAGCACAGCAATACTGGAGTCCATCTAGAGCTGCTTTAAGAAAGCCTTTCAGTAACGTTGTCAGCTACCACTCAGAGCCTGAGGAGAGACAGGTTTTTGGATACCGATGCATGAGAAATCAATGGAGACGAGCATAGTTCAGGTCTATTATCTTGTTCACTTAAAACATATCTAAGACTTCATTTGCCATCTGATCCATAACTTTGCAAGTCAAAATAATTGTTTGATTTGTAAGTCACCAATGCTATGCTGCTTGGAGATTGTCTAAAACTCCAGATCGTACCACAAATGCAAGAAAGAGTGGAAGCACCTCAAGTCCTCATGGCTGATGCTTCCGGGAAAAGAATCTTGTTCCATTTCTTCTACTAAAGGCAGCAGAAACTGTCAAAAGTCCACACTGATTATTTTATGTGGACTCTGGCTGAGAGTATGATTGCTGCATGAAAACAGGGGAATTATCAAGTCAATTTAATTTTTGAATAGGTATTAATGTTTACAGTTCAATGCAGCTAAATATTTCAGCCACCATTTCATGCATAATCTGAGTTGGTTAAGTCAAATTCTGTGACTGGGGCACAATTTACTAATTAATTGATTAAATTACAGAACTACTTCAGGACAACGGTTGTAAACAAATTATTTTAATCCCATGGAAAGAAAGAAGGTGTAATTTAAATCTTTCCATAAGGACATTTATAACTGATGGGGTTTTTTCTGCATAACAATTGATGTTTCTTTTGAGAATTGAGGGTACAGGTAAATTAACACTGAGCATAATAGATCAGACCACACTTTTTGTAAAAACAAACCAAACCAGAATAAAAATGGAGAAGTTTATGAATTCATATACTACAGTTTAGTCCAAATTTAAAAACAGTGTGATGAGTCTCTGCCAACCTTATTTATAAAAAAACATATAGTGAATAAGGGAGGTGTTTATCATTGTGTATGATTGAAATTTTACAGGTATCTTGAAACAAAACACTAATTGTGTCCTCTCAGAGCTGTCTTTTAATAGGTAGCGTCATTGAAATAAATAGTAACTGATGCTTAACTGGTAGAATAGTACTAAAGAGAGTTAGCAGGTGAACCAAAACTAACTTAGAGTAACTTATTTTTCTCAGCTTCAGGGTAACTACCATTAATAATCTTAGTATAGTTCTCACGGTATTTGATTTTTTTAATTTATTAAAGCTTGACCTCCTGGAGTCACATAAAAATTCAGCTTTCACATAGTAAGACATGACATTTCTAATCTTTGCATTTGAGAAGAAGACACTAAAAAACTCAAAAAACTCCATAAAAGTCCACAGGACAATTGATTTCCAAAAATATTCTTTAAACACTTTGTGATGATAAATATATCTTAGGATCTTCTTGCACCCAGTTCATGATTTTAAGAATATTATGTTTCATATTATTGTTATTTCAATCATAAAATGCCAGCTGCTAATATTAACAGCTAGAAGGCTGAAAATCAGTATATATACGCCATTAAAAATTTCAGGGTTTCAAATAAGGAGCCAGATACTTTTGAGATTGTATATGAAAGCCTGTATCTTAAAAAAGTTATTTTGAAAACTTTCAAGCAGCAGTTTGAAGTTTTTTTCAGAACAGAAGACACTTTGATCTCCAGATGATGCTTCTATCAGCAGTAGCTACAAAAAAATGATTATACAAATAACACACTTCATTACTGTGACATAGCAGTAACAGAATTATTTTAGATGTCTGTTATAACTAAAGACAAATTGTAAAATGAGAATATAAAATGCAATTTTGAAACTTTCAGGAGAATTTTTATAGAATTTGAGAAGAGTTATTTATACTCAAGACAAATTTTTTCCATTGGTTTCACAGAATTTCTCCTCTGTGAAAACAGCTTTTTCCTCCACTGGAGAACTATACTGTGAAAAAGGTCTTGACTATTTCATCCTACAACCAATTTACAAACTGTAGAAGACTACAATAGATAATACTAAAGGGCAGCTGAGAGTCACTCTCAAAATCAATATGGAAGAGGCAAGACAGGCTTAAGCTCAATATTAACTCTTTTCATTGGGGGAAAAAGAGGAAAAAAATTCTAACTACATTGTTCTCTTACTGCCTCAAGAATTATGTGCAGTTCTTCTATCAGTAACAAGATTTGGGGATGTAACTTTCTGCATGCTGAGATGAAGATTTGCCACTAAAGTCTAATTTGATTTCTCTCTCAGACAATTAATATATTATTAAAAATTCACTGCAGGGTCAATCTCCTGTTGATTTGCATAATTAAGTTACCTCTTGTCTAAGTTAGGATGCTTGGTAATCATCACAGTCTGTAGGCCCAATTTCAACCTCTCGTTTGCATGCAACTTTAGAGAAGGGAGTTGTCCCATGCTTTGGAAGAAATACATCAGTAACATTCTTTGTGAACATCAGTGTCTATGAAATAAGACCAGCACACTAGAATGATTCTAGGAACACCCTAATTTCCATAAAGGCACTAAATTAAGTGTGTGAATGCAGAGGAAGAGACTTGCCTTTCTCCAAGTAGTTTTAAATTAATATTTAATGATATGCAACAATGTCAGTTTGTAATATTGAATTCTAGCTACTGTTCATGACACTTAATATGAAAGTTAATTCTACATTCTTAGCTAGAAATAAGACTTTCACAGGGGTAAATGCATAAAGGCATGATGGAGAAATGTCATCAAATGGGAATCATGCAGACTTTAATACAAGTAATTTAAGACATACAGAACCAATGGAGAAATACTTTTTATTTTGAGACCTCTGGAACCTCTGTTTAATCTTGAAATACTATTTTGGCATGATCCCATCTCATCTGAAATTATAACGTAAACTCCCTTAAAGTACAACAAAATTTTAAGCTATCAGATTCTTCCTCGTCATGGGATTTTCTAGAGTGTAGTTCTAGTAAATTCATTGTTTTGTAAGTTCCATTGCTTTCAGTGGAAGCAAAGTAGGGTAAACACCAAACACTTCAGAAAACTGCTACCCAGAATTACTGTCAGCTCTTTGCTGATGGATGATGAGCATGCTGAAAAATTATTATACATAAAGGTGTAACTTCACGAGAAGCTTTTGTAATGTGGTGAAGACTTTGAAATTATTTTTTTTACTAAATGCAGACTTTTGCAAACCTTGCTCTTCAGTCCTTACCTAATACATATGGTTCATTAATCACAAGATATACTATAAAAACTCACTTGAATGTGGTAATTAAATAAAAATAAGCATGTTTCTTTTCCTTTTGTGCTACTCGCAGATGAAATACTCAAGAAATTAAACTTTCCTGGAAAAAAACTCTTTCAGAGACACAGAAATTCAGGAAACCATGGTAAGTTTCTGCAGTGAAACATATATTGCATGTTTTACCGGATCCTTCCTTATGCATTTCACACTTCAAACAGACATGAGAATGCCATCAGGGAAAACAGCACTTGAAAAGGTAAACATCATTTGGCTGTTTAAACTAGTCATAGATATTGCTGAAATAAAGCCAGAAACTGTTTTTCATTCCTAGTTACTTTCTAAATATCATCTTAAATATTACTCGTAAAGTTAGTTTCACCCTTCCTGTTGATTACTTGTTTTCTGTAGGATGCTATTAAATTAATGTCTTGCATGACCCTCCTTTATGCTGCAGCTTCTGTTAGTTCTTTAATAATGTTCTTTATTTTGAACTTAAAAAGCTAAGGGGACTCTCTGTTGTAAAATCACAGAAATTCTGTTTATTTAAAAAATAGAGAGGGGGGAAAGAGTCAAATTACACTATGTATTTAGGAGGTAGTGACTAATAGTAACAAACACAGCATAGCTGTTCAGATCTTCCTTTCAAATGTGTTGTTATTTCCCTCTTTGTGATTTCCAATCATTAAGACCAGCTAGATGAGATAGGGGAAGAAGGAATTTTTGATGAAAAGTCAGGGGCATTCCTTAAAGGTATGCCTAGATGACTATGTATCTGAACTGGTAAGGAGTAAATGATTGACACTCTATGTAAACATTTTGAAACTCAAGACTTTGACCTGTCATTTGTTAGAAATGCTATTATAATAACTGACATCCATAGCTATCTCATATACCATCCAGACAGGCCAATTTTTTTACCCTACAAATTCTAACTGCGGAGAATTTTAACATGTAATATCTGAACAAAGAATCAGAAAATCATAAGAAACTGATAATTCTTGCTGCTGTTGCTAGCAAGGATAGGACTATGGGTATGTTATTCAAAAACTTAAGAACAGAAAAAATGCCAGTAGATATCAGTTTTTAAAGTGACACATGAAACTAGGCTAAGAAAACCTGAACAGTACAAAGCAATGAAAATCATGAGCTCTAACCTTTCCTTTATGAATATAAGCAACTGATACATAAGCATACATAGGAAATGATGTAAGGTTTTGAAATTATTCTTTCTTTTTTTAAGTTAGTAAAAAATGGAATGGGATTTTATTCCTCAATAATTTAGAGAATGCACATATTAACAGGTAGATTATTTTCCTTGTCCAGAAAAACATAATGTGGTTCATACTAGAGGTATGCTACCACACCTGCAGCGTACAAATACAGCACTCGTCCACATTTAGAACATCAGAGGAGAACTTATTTAAAAGCAAAAGCAAAAAACTTATTCAAAAGCAGAAGCAAAGAACCATCCTTAGTCATTTATCTGACTGAGCTTAATACTATTTAGTGGAACACTGTCAGTGATAGCATTATGCACCTATCAGTGTATTTGAATTGTTATTGGCTTTTATAAGATAATCTAGATAATCTAGAAGGAAAATTAATCATCACAAGAAATTTGTGGCCAAAGACCAAACAAATATGTAAAAAAAGAACAAGAAAGTCATCTTCCACAGGTAATTTCACTTTGCTGTGATCAACACAGCTGAGAACATAATGTTCTCAGTCAGGTCAAAATTCCTTCTAGACAAGTATCCTGTCCTCAATAACGGTCAATAATGAAATCTCAGGCAAAAGCATAAAACAGGGCAAACATACAGGGCAAGTATATGCTACCTCTCAGTGATCTATAGTCTCAGTAATGCTGTGAGACAGAGACAGCATCCTGCTCAGGTAGCATTAAAAGTATCACTTGGTGGATGAGACACAAGAGAGACAATAGTGCAAGTCAGTCCTAGATTTGGCTTTGCATCCAGTAATTTTTGACTTAAGTCTTTTGAAAGTTCCCTCTGATTTTAAATGTTCACTTCAAAGGCTGCCAAGAATAGAAGCGTTAAACGTTAGCCAACGGAATAAAAAGTCCAGTTCCTCACAGTTTTCTCACCTGAAGAAAGAGGGAAAAACTGTCTTAAATTCAGTGTATTTTCTGGGAAGTAGAAAGACATAATTAAACTTTGTGAAAATATGACAGTTAAATATAGCTAAAGAGCAATCAGTATAATAAAATGGCTATAGTTCATTACAGTTTGAGTTAATTAAGTTAATTTAACTCAAATGTAGACTGTTCTGATGAGAAATGCTTGGATGTGAAACTTTTATGGGACTCCATGTAATGACTTAAAACAACCATTACAGCTGTGACCTAACCCCCTTGAAATCAGTGGATTCCTACAATAACTTAAATTTACTTATGGTCAGGCCCTGCTTGGGCATATAAAGAGAGTTTTTCTGCACGTGCCTGTTTATAATGGGCCTCTACAGTATGACCACCAACACACAAAGTTCTAGTGAAATTTGAACAATAGATGTATGTTAAACTAGTATTCCAGTATTTCTTTTTAACTGCCTATATGGAAAGGTGTAAAATACATAAAATGTTTAAACTTAAAATGTTCTTCAAATCAGAATAATTTTCACAGGATACCTCCAATTTTAAATCTTCAGTATGTCTTTTATGTACCTTGAAATTAGTCATCAGATTGCAATTAGTGGATTACTCTGTTGTGTCCACAATTGATGCTAATTTATGCTGCTTTAGAGGCCATAAAAATGTGTCACTAATGTTTAATTGGAAGGGAAGGGTAGATAGATGGAGATGCTAAAGAATTAGAGTGCCATTAACCAAACAGACCTTTAGGAGTAATAAAGACCATCTGCCACGTCAGCAAGCACACTCCAGAGGCAGCACTTCACTGTACCTTAAGAATCAATAACAAATAAAACCTACTATATTTTCGATGAATGCAAGACAGGTCAGTTTTGCCCTTCCCAGCTATTAGCATCAGAAAAGAGGGAGGGTAAGTCTTCAGTAGTATTTTGGTTCAGATGCTGACTACTCTTATTAAAATAATTTTCCTAGTAGCAAAGAATTTTTAGAGAACTAAGGTGGCGTCTTATTATTACCCCATTCAGTCTCAAGCATACTTTTTTATAGATTGTTAATTAAACAGTTCAGAAATCTGAGGGGTTTTTTTAAATATATCAAAGAAATTTCCTTTCTGTATGAATGTCCCAGATTTACTGTATTCCTGGGCTTAAACAAAAACTCCAGGTCTGTTGATTTCTGCAAGTTGCAGCAACGTTATTTCTAATCTGATATATTTGCAGCTGAGGCTCTTCTTTTATAGCAGCATCAATTTCTCACACAGCAACCCCACATAACTAACTAGATTTTCCAGCTAACCAATGTATTTATACAAATGGAGAGAGCCAACTGTCTGTAGTCTGACAAATCATAAAGGGAACTGTGGCATGCTCCTACATTACAATAAAAATGTTATATATCAAACATTGTAATGGTTGCTGACTTTTCCAGCTTAAAAAAAGCAACAGTAACATACATCCCTGAACTCACCAACCATTTGCTCTCCGTACCTACAAAGTGAAATCGTGTACCAGTATAAGAAGTTCAGAATATTTGGTATATCAAAATACTACAATCAAGTCTCTTACACACACACTCCATCCTTTAGAAAATGACTTTTTGGAAACTGCTTATTCTTAGCCAGAGGTGTAATCTAAGGGACCAGAAGTTTGTTATCAACTGAAAGAAATCTTGCAAAACAACAAGAAACACAAATGCCATTCAAATAAAAAATTGTGAGGAGAGGAGAGGGGAGGGGAGGGGAGGGGAGGGGAGGGGAGGGGAGGGGAGGAGAGGAGAGGAGAGGAGAGGAGAGGAGAGGAGAGGAGAGGAGAGGAGAGGAGAGGAGAGGAGAGGAGAGGAGAGGAGAGGAGAGGAGAGGAGAGGAGAGGAGAGGAGAGGAGAGGAGAGGAGAGGAGAGGAGAGGAGAGGAGAGGAGAGGAGAGGAGAGGAGAGGAGAGGAGAGGAGAGGAGAGGAGAGGAGAGGAGAGGAGAGGAGAGGAGGTTCTCACTCTCCTGTCCTGTGAGGATAACACTCCAAGCACCTATTTGGGATGTTTAAGCCTTAAATTTAATTTCCTCTTTTGTTTAAGGGCAGCCCTTCCTCCTTGGTTTTTGAGGTCTGTTTAATATGCAAAAATAGCAATTTTTATTTTAGGTTAAAGCAAACAAGATATTTTACTCTCGTCCTCCCCAAAATTATTTGATAAACAACAAAAATGAAAACATAATTTTATTTTCAGAAACCAGACTGAATTTCAAGGAGTTTCTGTTAATATAAGGTTGTTTGTATAGAATCATAGAATCATAGAATGCTTTGGATTGGAAGAGACCTTTAAAGGTCATCTAGCCCAACCCCCCTGCAGTGAGCAGGGACGTCTTCAACGAGACCAGGTTGCTCAGAGCCCAGTCCAACCTGACCTTGAATGCTTCCAGGGATGGGGCCTCCACCACCTCTCAGGGCAACTCGTTCCAGTGTTTCACCACCCACATTGTAAAAAAATTTCTTCCTTATGTCCAGTCTAAATCTACCCTCCCTTTGTTTAAAACCATTACTGCTTGTCCTGTCACAACAGGCCTTGCTCAAAAGATTGTCCCCATCTTTCCTATAGGCCCCCTTTAAGTACTAAAAGGCCACAAGAAGGTCTCCCCAGAGCCTTTTCTTCTCCAGGCTGAACAGCCCCAACTCTCTCAACCTTTCTTCATAAGAGAGGTGCTCCAGCCCTCTGACCATTTCTGTGGCCCTCCTCTGGACCCACTCCAACAGGTCCATGTCTTTCTTGTGCTGATGACTTCAGAGCTGGATGCAGGACTCCCAGTGAGGTCTCACCAGAGCAGAGTAGAGTGGCAGAATCACCTCCATCAGCCTGCTGGCCACACTTCTTTTGATGCAGCCCAGGACACGGTTGGCCTTCTGGGCTGGAAGTGCACATTGTTGGCTCACATCCAGCTTTTCACCCACCAGTACCCCCAAGTCCTTCTCGGCAGGGTTTCTCTCATTCCCTTCATCCTCCAGCCTGTATTGATAGCGCGGGTTGCCCCAATCCAGATGGAAGACCTTGCTCTTGGCCTTGTTGAACCTCATGATCTTCACACAGGCCCACTTTTCATGCTTGTCGAGGTCCCTCTGGATTGCATCCTGTCCTTCTGGTGTGACAACTGCATATCTCAGCTTGGTGTCATCTGCAAACTTGTTGAGGGTGCACTCGGTCTTGCTGTCTATGTCATTGATGAAAATATTAAACAGCACTGGTCCCAGTACAGACCCCTGAAGGACACCACTAGTTCCCACCTGGACATCAAGTCGTTGACCATTACCCTCTGGATGTGACCATCCAGCCAATTCCTTATCCACCAAACAGTCCACCCATCAAATCTGTATCTCCCCAATTTAGAGAGGAGGATGTTGTGTGGGACTGTGTTGTCACCGAAAATCCGGGAATAAAACCTCGTAACACCAATCTAGTGTTAAAAGGCAGGCATTCTTTATTGCAGCGCTGGATGCACAGGGGATAATTCCACTGAACGTGCATACCTCATACCTTTTCCATGCAGTTTATATAGATCAAAAATATACATATTTATTTTATTCATGCATATTCAGTATTATTCTCTTTGGCGATTGGTGTAAACTTTTCTCGTTTCCTACGTAAATGGTTGCGCAGACTCAGTCACCCTCTTCTATTGTTTCTTTTTGAGTAGGTGGTATTACTTGAGTAGGGGGTCTGTGAGTCGGTGGTCGTGATCTCCCCCTGCCGGAATTACCTTTTACCTGCTAGGCTCGCAATCTTGGCAAACCTGGTTAGTTTCTTCAGCCCACTTCACAGAACCACACTCCATCATTTCTCTTGACAAAAACACAATTACCCACTATGGTTAGCGTTAATGGTTACCTAAAGACTAGACCCTCTGTTCCAAGACCTAATGTCCAGGTGGGTAGGGCTGTACCAGGAACATAGCAGCACTGTTCAGATAGATGATATCAGTCCAGATAGATAACATCTGTTGCTTTTCCCTTGTCCACTGAGGCAGTCACTCCACAGTAGAAAGCCACTAGGTTGGTCAGGTGGGACTTGTCCTTGGTGAAGCCATGCTGGCTGTCTCGAATCACCTCCCTGTTCTCCAAGTGCTTCTAGATGGATCTGTTCCATGACTTTCCCAGGCACAGAGGTGAGGCTGACAGGTCAGTAGTTCCCAGGGTTCTCCTTTCTACCCTTTTTAAAAATGGGCTCAATGTTTCCCTTCTTCCAGTCACCAGGGACTTCACCTGACTGCCATGACTTTTCAAATATGAAGGAGAGTGACTTGGCAACTACATCAGCCAATTCCCTCAGGACTCTGGGATGCATCTCGTCAGGTCCCATAGACTTCTGTATGTTCAGGTTCCTCAGATCGTCTCAAACCTGATTTTCCCTTACAGTGGGAGGGGATATAGCCCCCTGCTCCCGTCTTGTGGTCCATTGACTTGGGAGGGTTGAGGAGTGAGGTTGCCAGTGAAGACTGAGGCAAAAATGTTGTTGAGTACCTCAGCCTTCTCCTCATCTGTTGAGACTAGGTCACCATTCTTGTTTGTCATGGGGGTACCCTTTCTTCAACCTTCCTTTTCTGGCTGACACACCTGTAGAAACCCTTCTTGTTCTTTGTATCCCTTGCAAAGTTCAGCTCCATCAGTGCCTTGGCCTTCCTGACCCAGTCCGTACACAAGCAGGCAGCATCTCTATACTCTTCTCAGGTTACCTGTCCCTGCTTCCACTACCTCTGCAGTTCCTTCTTTCCCTTTAGTTTGACCAGCAGATCTTGACTTTGCCTTACCGGTCTCTTCCCTTCCTTGCTTGATTTCTTACACCTGGGGATTGAGAGCTCCTGTGCTTTATGGAAAGCGTCCTTAAATGTCTGCCAGCTCTCTTCTGCTACCCTGTCCCTGAGGACCATTTCCCAGGGGATCTTACTGTCTAACTCCTTGAAAACCTGGAAGTTTGATTTCCTGCAATTTAGGGTCCTGACTGTAGCCCAGGCTACCTCCAATCTTGACGTCACTGATGAGCTCACTTGCGTTGGTGACCATTAGGTCCAGTACTGCTTCCCCTCGAGTAGGGGTGTCTATTAAGTGGTTTAAAAAGTTATCCTCAATGCATTCTAGGAATCTCCTGGATTGCCTACAGCTCGCTGTGCTGCTTATCCAGTAGATTTCAGGGTGTTTGACATCTCCCAGTAAGAGAAAAGACTGTGAGCGTGAAGCCTCCTGGAGCAGGAGGAAGAAGGCTCCCCTTGATCAGGCAGCCTGTAGTAGACACCAACCACAAGGTTGCTTTTGTTGCCTCTGTCTCTGATTCTTACCCATAAGCATTCAACCTGTTCATGGCTACTGTTCAGAGACAGCTCTTCACACTGTATTGATTTCTTGATGTAGAGGGCAATGCCTCTGCCCCTCCATCCTTCCCTGTCCCTTCTGAACACCCTGTAGCCATCGGTAGCCAAGACGTAGTCACAGGATTTGTCCCACCAAGTTTCAGTAATGACAATCAGATCACAGCTTTCTAGCAGCATGGTAGCTTCCAACCCCCCCTCTTTGTTTCCAACGTTGTGTGCGTTCATATAGAGGCACTTCATCTGGGCTGTCAGCAGTGTCACCTTCTTAGTGGAACACCCCTTATGTCCCTTGAGGTGCTTCACAGAAGTTTCCTTGTTGGCTATTTTTTTGTACTTTCATTCAGATCAATCACAATGTTTTAAATTCTCTCTGTAGGTAAAATATTCTCAACTGAAATTGTGCCATTTCTGCACGTGTTGGAAAAACCATTCTTTCCACAACAGATCTTAATGTAGAGCCAAATATGAGATTTTTTTCCATGTAGAAGGTGTCAAAATGTTTGCGTACTTTAAACTTATTCTTTTTTCATACGAAATTGAACTGTTCAGTGAAAAGATATTAATCCTCTCTATCAACTTTTTTTCACTTATGCTTATATATGAATTTCTGTATAAATGGCCAGTATTTTAACACAAGTCTTACTCATGCTATCAAGAAAAAAAAATTCCAGAAGTTATTTCAGTTGAATTAAATTTTTATTTTCTTTTTGTAGTTGAAGCAGTTTGTTTGCTTTTCAGCATTTCATCCTGCACACTGAAAACATATTCTATTACTTTCCTCTTTTCAGATCTCACACTCTAGCAGTTTTACAAAGGCAGACTTCAAGTTTCTGTCAAGCTAAGGTAAAGTATGCACAACTTTATTCCTTACTGGAGACAACCCTAAATTTAACACAAAACCTGTCAATGCCTTTTCTTCTGTAACTGGAGCATTGTTGATGACTGGTAAAATTACAAATCTCTCACCTCTGTGTTTTCATGTACACCATTTCATCACCCTGAGTTTTTTTCCTAGAATGACTGCACAGACCAGGGGCACATCACATATGCAGTAAGATTAATGTCTTAGCGCTGTTGGATGTGCATATTAGGTCTGATACATAATGCAATAAGTCTATCATTTTAGAACTTGCCATAGTTGCTATGTTTGGTTTAAGCAGACTTTTCATAGTCTTCTATTTTCTGATTTAGGTCCAAGATTTCCCGAGTTTGCTCTTTTCCCAGAGACAATGAGGAACAGGGGAACTTTATTTGCCGATGTAGAGTAAAATACCCTGGGGTGGCTCAACTGTCTTAAAAGAATTGGTGTGGCCAGAGAATTGATTATTTTTTTTTTTATCAACAGCATAGCATGATCAGTGCATGGAAGCCATTTAAATGACAATCTGAGATTAGATATGGCATACCTGGAGCTGGCTTGAACTTGTAATAATGACTAACAGTAGGATTTCTCTCATCTGAATTTGTCTGCCTAAAAGTTGGGCATCAAGACGAAGTTCATTTTCAAGATGTCCTTTAATGTTAATTGAAGAGACAGGTGCCTCCATGGGACAATTAGTTGTGCCATCATTTAGACTGGGGATGCAGCATTCTTAGAAATGGCGAACTTTGTCCATTGTTATGGAATGATTCTGGATGGCTAGCTTACAAGTTGCTGCCTAATTTAGTATAAGCAGAGAATTGTTCTTTCCTTGTAAAATATTTGATACACCTCTAAAAAGGGGATGTATTTTTTATGCCTTGTTTCCAGGCAGAAAACATTAAAATGTTCAAGTGCCCTGGGTGAGTTTTTTGGGGTTTGCTTTTGGTTTTTGATCCTGTTTAAAATCAGCAGGAGAGTACACCTAAATCCTACCTGTATGGGTATATGCATGAACTTTATGTGTGAGTGACTGCTTTGTTTTAATGCTTCTGAAGCCATATGAAGGACAAAGCAAACACTGACAAATTAAAGAAACATAAGGCTGGATACTGGGCTGTATCAGGGCTGAGTTGGCAGCCAAACACTCTAAAAACTAGTTTGTAGCAAACGTTG
This sequence comes from Opisthocomus hoazin, assembly GCF_030867145.1. Classification (NCBI taxonomy): domain Eukaryota; kingdom Metazoa; phylum Chordata; class Aves; order Opisthocomiformes; family Opisthocomidae; genus Opisthocomus; species Opisthocomus hoazin. The sequence goes on along the minus strand of NC_134414.1, from coordinate 38,921,290 downwards.
AGGCAGTGCCTTCATACAGGAAGAATATCAGGACATATACAACTATCATGAAGTCTCTTTCATCATCCGCAGCATCTCCACAAAACAGAAACAGGGAATCTCTGAAACTGTCCGTAAGCACAGTGTTTACAATCAACTTAACTGTCCACTGAAGCCATGTGCACCCAAAGTCTGTTCTTGATTGCCATGTACGTGCAGAGAGCTAGGATTCTGCAATCAGTTAAATTTGAAAGAAAACAACTATTTTAGAAACTTCTAAATTTTAAATTAGCATCTTACCTACTCTTGCAAAATAAATTTGATCTCCATTCAGTTAAGGATGCAAGTGTACTTAACTGAAAAGTATCCTAATCCAGTAAGTGCCATGCTATTTTCCACAAAAATAAAAGGAATATTTTTTCCATGAGACACTAAAGTAATAAAAATGCAGCACATTTTCCAGTTAAATAACTTAAGTCTTTTTAGGTCTTTTCTTGTCTCCCATGAGTTGTCTGTAACTTTATCAAAGAAAGAACAGAGAGAAAAAATAACTCAAAGGAAAAAAAGAAAAGAATCAAAGTTTACTAGCTCAGCAATTATAAAACAAAGAAAAAAGAGAGTGTCAGATGAATTTCCTTATTGCTAGCAGTTGCAGAAATCCCTTGGGAAAGGATTTTGATGTCATCCCTCCAAGAGAAAATAAGGCTGAGCCAACAGGTTGGTATTACAATATTTTTTAAGGTTTCACTGGAGATGCTAAAGAAGAGAAAATGGATGTAATGGTGGCGGTGGTGGTGAGGAATGACTAGACTTTGATCCAATGCAAATTCCATTTCAATTTAACTAGTTCCATACACTGGGATACTTTCAGCTGGGAAACTACCTGAATCTGGGTGTGCAAGATTAAAATGAAGAACAATATATGACACAGAGAAGAATTGCCTCATCAGGAGCTTTAGGAAGCCCCTGAGTTTCCAGAAGCTGAGCCTTCCCTATGACGCCAGGTGTTAAAGGAGGAAGGAAACAATATGAGCCATTTTTCAGGAGAGAGCAACATGGTTTCCAGTACGTGCTGGCCAGCACTGTGTGCTGCATAAATATATGAAAGTCTTAGGGCAAAGGAGACATATCTGTACACAAAATGCCCGTTAATACATAATGCGAAAATACTGAGGATCAAATATGCTACTTACATTTCTTTTATGCAAGGAAAAATACTAAGATTATTGCCAGAGAGAGTTTTATGATAGACAAACAGTTACATTACCTCACAGCAAAAGATAAAATTACATAATCCTCAAAGACTCTTTCTCCTCCTTCATTACAAAAAAAACATTACATTAAAGCAACATATTCTGGTTCATAATTATTGAAGCACAATATTTTTCAAATGCGGGGGCCAGAGGTTAGACATGCCTTGGAATTTGACTCCTCAGCTTTAAATATTCAGCACACTAGATGTCAAGGACAGGAATAATCCAGTAGTAAAGGCATTAACAATTAGAATTTTACAGCTCTGGAGTACACAGAGATTAAATCAAAAGGTAGTTTCTCAATATATGGGATGAGAAAAAGAAACAGCAGTCTACAAGGAAGGAAGAAAAGCTGTGAAGTTTCGCTATCCAGTTGAATTTTAGAGATGTGGAAAGAATTAAATAAACTGAAAGGCTTTATGGGATCTGAGAGGATTATTTAGGTACTTGCTGACTGATGATAACATTGGTTATGACACTGAATCATTATAGATATATTGATGCAATAATATCACAAGATTGCCTGATAAACACTGCAGAAATACTGTTTATGCTGTTGGATGCTGTGCAAGCAGCTTTTTGGTTAGTTGGAAATTAAAGCGAGCCCCACAGAATACAGGATCTTGAGAAAATTCAGGCAGAGATAAGCAACGTTCAGACAAAGAAAATGAAAGAACCTGATTTAAGTTCAAAGTACAAGCAAGCACATCCATACGTAAACACAAGCAGGCAAGCGGTCATGCTCAAGAGACTTAATGGAAGAAAGGTGGAGGAGGGAAAATAGGAGGCCACAGTTCAATGAAGATCCTTAATTGATTAGAATGCCCACAGCAGTAAGAGAGAACTGGAGGAATCAATTAAATATTACAGATGAGTTATGGCAAGCACAAAACTCTTAAAGAATCAAGCACAGGCAAAAAAAAAAAAAAAATGAAGCAAAAAAGAACAAAGAAAATGAGTTATGCTAAAGGTCCTTTTTTTGTGCCTTGCACATTAGAATGTTTACTTTCTCCACACTTTGCACTTCTTGGATTTAATGCTCTTCTTCTTTGTGGAAATTAAAAGAGCACATTGAAATAACTAAATGTTCAATATGATCATCACGTTTGTGTGTGTCAGGAAGGGGTGTACTGCTTTCTCTATCTCAGTCTGCTGGTCATGGGAGGAGGAAAAACTTTCAAGTGAAATATGGTTTAACAAATTTACATAATAAGATTCTATATCACCCTCTCATACAGAAGCCGTAAATTGCTTCAAGCTTGCTATAAGTTATCCTAACATAGTTATACACTAACCACTGACATTTCCACTAGAATTAACTCGTAGCAAGCTTTAATAAACTCTCATGAATCTCAAAAGGGACTGGCAGGCATTTTTAACTGAGGTAGAGACTCGGTGGAGGTGGTAAACAAGATATTTAGAGACACTATACACACAAGACAATTTCATCATGTTGCAAAAGTGTTTTTAGGACTTCTGAAAACCTATTTTAAAGAATATTGGCTTACATAAATTGATATGGGTAGATTTGGAGTTCATAGAATCAGAATGGTATGGGTTGGAAGGTACTTTTGAAGTAAAAGACAACAAACACAGGAACATGTATATAGTTATACTGCCACTATTCTAATACAAGAGTCAAATAGTTTAACCTGAAAAATATATCTGCAATACATGCAGCAAGTTTACAAACTTAGCTTGACTACTTGCTTACCACAGAGCATTTCAAACACCACAGTGAAATTACAAGACACTTCCTCTGTCATGTTACAATAACTTACATTCATATATATGTATTTTTTTTTCCACCCTAGGCGATTGCAGAGTAGCTTAGAAGCTGCCTTCAACTTCCAGTGGGTATTTACTTGTCTGAAGAGAATTATTTGAAAATGTTTTTAATATTATCATATAACAGTCTAATCTTTAGCTGCAGTCAGTCTGTATGTGTCAGCTATTTAAAAAGAAGGACACCAGCATAGAAGAAAACACAAACTCTCACACTGATCTAAATTTATGTGAAGTTTCAGCTCATTTCCACCAATTCTGAATGAACTTAACTTTAGGGGAAAATAATTTTCAAGTTCATGAAAGAAATCCTTAAACTGCACACATATAATTTCTCACAATGAAGGTCAAATGCACAACATGGATATTGACCCCCTATCTTAATGTAGAAACAGCATTTTACGGAATTTCAGCTGGCATTGTATAGAAGCAATTACCTTATATGAGGTAAGTATAAAATTTTACCATTTTGCTTTGGTGGCTTTCATTAAGCTGTTGTTGGAGAGTAGAGAGAAGAAGAATTAAATATTCTTTATAATTTACGGCTCCTTTGCATATACACGCACATGCACCGCACAAACACACACACCAATCTATATGTCTTGATCATTTGAAATTCAAGAAGTACACATAAGTGGGAAAAAAATACCACTGTAAGGGTGATCAAACACTGGAACAAGCTGCCTGGAGAGGCTGCTTATAGGAGCTCTTTGCTCAGACAAACACAAAACTTGACCAGAAAAGGCGCTGATCAACCAAGTCTAGAAGAACCTGCTTTGAATAAGGGTGACTCTAGACAAACTCTGGAAGTCCTCTCCAACCTAAATTATTTTGTAATTCTATGATTCTGTAAATCATAAATCCTACTTAGTCTGACAAACTTTTCTATATAGGAAAAAAAATCCTATTTTAAAAATTCTTTCCTCTGAAATCCTTCCAAAAGATTTAGCCTAAGGAAAAGGCATGTTTCCAGCTGATCTTTCAGGTGTGACTCCTCAGGTGTGACTCCCTCCAAGCCCTGAAATAATACTACATGGAAAAGTTGTGACCCTTTTATGAGTGACAGCCACGCATTAGGTATGTATACTGCCCTAAGCAAGGTCTTGAGAACACCTTCCTACTAATAAGAAATTCTGCAGCTGTCAATACCTTACAGAAGTCTATTTTAGACAGGTATTAGGATCTTTTGTAACCTGTCACTGGAATTATTTGTATGTCTCTGTATAACCAATTGCTTTCACTTTCATGACCCCGACAACTTTCTCTCTTTTACTAGACCCAGTAAAAACCTCAAAAAATAACTAAAAAAATGTAGTTTCCTTACTTCTCCACTCACAGTAGAACTATTCACAACAAAACATAGGAAAAGATGACAATATTTTCACAGATTTCTCCTCCCATCTCACTGTAAATTCTATTTCTTGATAATCAACAAATTAGGCTGAAGTAATAAACTTTGCTGCCTACTGAAGCAACTGTTGATCCAACAATTTTCTGAGATTTTGTGGGAGATCCCAGATATTAAGGAGAAGAAGGAAACCATAAGTGAAGCAGGTATCAGAACTAGTGGAGGATAAAGAACAGGTTATGGTATCCTAGGATGCATATGGTATCCTAGGCTGTATTTGGTATGCTGGGCTGCATCAGGCAAAGCATTGCCAGCAGGTTGAGGGAGGTGATCCTTCCCCTCTACTTAGTACTGGTGAGATCAAATCTGGAGAGCTGTGTCCAGTTCTGAGCTCCTCAGTACAAGATAGACATGGTCATGTTGGAGGCAGTTCAATGCAAAGAGCCGCAAAGACGATGAATGGACAGGAGCATCTCTCCTATGAGGAAAGGTGAGAGGGCTGGGACTGTCTAGTCTGGAAAAGAGAAGGCTCAGGGCAGAAATTAGAGAATTATAGAATCACAGATTCATAGAATCATTAAGGTTGGAAAAGACCTCTAAGATCATCAAGTCCAACCATCAACCCAACACCACCATGACTGCTAAACAATGTCCTGAAGTGCCCTATCTACACATTTTTAAACACCTCCAGGGATGGTGACTCCACCACTTCCCTAGGCAGCCTGTTCCAATGCCTGACCACTCTTTCAGTGGAGAACTTTTTCCTAATATCCAATCTAAACCTCCCCTGATGCAACTCGAGGCCGATGCAACTTGAGGCCATTGTCTCTTGTCCTATCGCTAGTTACTTGGGAGAAGAGACCAAGACCTGCCTCACTACAGCCTCCTTTCAGGTAGCTGTAGAGAGAAATAAGGTCTCCCCTCAGCCTCCTTTTCTCCAGACTAAACAACCCCACTTCCCTCAGCCACTCTCATAAGACTTGTTGTCTAGACCCTTCACCAGCTTTGCTGCTCTTCTCTGGACTCACTACAGCACCTCAATGTCCTTCATGTAGTGAGGGGCCCAAAACTGAACACAGTACTTGAGGTGCGGCCTCACCAGTGCGGAGTACAGGGGCACCATCACCTCCGTACTGATGCTGGCCACACTAGTCCTCATACAAGCCAGGATGCTGTATAGAAAAAACTGAAGGAAGGATGTAAAAAAGAAGGAGCCAGAGTCTGTTCTGTGGTGCCCAGTGACAGGACCAGACTCAATGGGCACAAACTGAAATTCAGGAAGGTCTGTCTGAACTTCAGAAAACACTTCTTTACTGTGAGGGTGACTGAGCATTGGCACAGATTGCTCAGAGAGTTTGTGGAGTCTTGTTGTAGTTTAATCTCAGCCTACAACTAAGCAACACACAGCCACTCACTCACTCTCCCCCAGTGGGACAGGGGAGAGAATTGAAAGTGCAAAAATGAGAAAACTCATGGGTTGAGATAAAGACAGTTTAATAGGTAAAGTAAAAGCTGCACACGCAAGCAGAGCCAAATAAGGAATTCATTCACTACTTCCCATCAACAGGCAGGTAGCTGTATCCAGGAAAGATGGGTGCCATCACGTGTAACTGTTTCTTAGGAAGCCAAACACCATCACTCCAAACATCCCACCTTCTTTCCTCTTCCCTGAGCTTTATGTTGCTGGGCACGATATCATAAGGTGTTTAACTTCCCTTTGGTCAGCTGCGGTCAGCTGTCCCACCTGTGTCCCATCCCAACTCCTTGTGCATCCATAGCCTACTCACTGGCATAGCAACGTGAGAAGCAGAAAAAGACTTGACACTGTGTAAGCACTGCTCAACAGTAACTAAAACATCCCTGTACTATCAACACAGTTCTCAGCACAAATCCTAAACATAGCCCCACACAAGCTACTACAAAGAAAATCAATCCTACCCTAGCCAAAACCAGCACAAGCTTCCATCCTTGGAGATTCAAAAGCATATTGGACATGGTCTTAGGCATCTGGCTTTAGGTGGTCCAGCTAGATCAGGTGGGTTGGACCAGATGACTTCCAGAGATCCCTTCTGACCTTAACCATTCCATGATTCTAGAATTCTGTGAAAGTCTGTGAGACAGAGTGAGCTCTGAAAGGTACTTTCTTTTGTATTACTTGTATCTGCATGGGCTACCTCACTGCTGAATCCTCTGTTTGCTAAGGTGGTTTTTTCCCTCTGTTTTTTTGCATAGATAACTTGCAGATTTTATATGATAATAAATATGGCAGTTATCATTTTTCTTTCCTTCAGGTCTACATCTACAAAATGATGCATGACACCAAGACAGCTTGGATTTGCAGGAGAAAGCAGCTAAGTGCAAGAAGGTTAAGAAAAGCCCCTTAACAAATGTGTTGAAGTAATTTCTTCATAAAGAAATGCAAAATAAACATTTTGTCTGTTGATTTGGGAAGATGCCAAGACTTTAAGCTCTGAATTGTGAAAAGCTTTAAGCAAGGTTTTACCAAATACAAGGTCACATACTTCAGTATTAACAGCATCAATGCCTGTTCATGGCTCAGCACTCTTAAACTAGAAGCAGCTGAGAAGAAACACCAGAGCATCCATCCCAGCCTGAAAAATGGCAATGGTAAGGCCATACATAGCTATGGACGCATGTGTAGAAATTGCCACTGACCAAAACTGTCTGTGGTGGCAAAAATCTACTTGCCTCTTCAAAACACGTATTGCATCATAGCAGAAACTTTCCTATTGCTTCTATAGTGAGAGAACGAACAAGGAATGCATGACTGAATGAATTACTGCAAAGGACTGATGTTACAAAGTACTTAAGCAGGTAAATAGCAAACATGGTTTCTACCAGAAACTAATGTTCACTGATCTAATCAATCCTACTATGTACCTGTTATCACCATTAAACTCCTAAAATGTATACATACACATGCACACACACACACACACATTATATGGTAATTCCAGTTATAAATTTTGTAGAAATTGGGCCAGATTGTGAACTTCAGAAAGAAACACAATAAAAAATGTCAAAATTACTTCCCAGAATACAAACTTACACTCACATATGTAATTAAAAGGAATATATACACACATACATGCTTAAAGAAATGTGATTTGCCTCCTTGATAAGCGACAAAAGGAGTAAGGTTCCTGTTTTTCCTCCAGAGCAGCCTGAATAGCAGAAGGTACTTACTCCAACAAAATGGATATAGCAATAAACTAGGAAAGTCTTACCCACTGGACTCTTACTGCAAAACCACAGTTTGTAGGTGGTCTGCATGGGATTTCTCTCACTTGACTAAGTGCATTGAAATAGAATAGCTTCCCTGTAAAGACCTGTTACTTTAGTCTGTCACCATCACTGTAGCTTTGATCAATTTTGGTCTGATTCCAGACACCCAAAAGTACATGTTGTGTTTCCAAGATACTGCAGCTATTGCCAAAGACTATGCGCAAGAAGAGCGAGCATAAGTATTTGCTTCTAAAAAAACCCAGCTTTGCCCTCCTCAAAGTATACTAATGAATGTGTGATATTATCCACACTATCTCATTCTTTTTCTTTCCGTCTCTTTCTATCTACACATGGAAACGTATCAACAAGAAGGCTATAAATAAAGAGACAGAGATACATATTTAGTTTCCATTTTCTTGTCTTCAAAGATTTCCAGGAAAAAAAAATCTCTTTGACATTTCATTTTATTTTCAATCTTTTCCTCGGCTGGGTAGCTGGGATTCCTGCTCATGTAATGAATAGTCATATAAATTCCACTTCATACTGATACTCTTCCTATGGTAAAACTTCACTGTTTCCTGATTTACTGGTGTGTTCAAACATCCTACTGTTAGAGCTGACTTATTATGTATAGGAGGAAATGATCTCTCATTCACTAGCACTGTACAATTACTTGGTGGTATTTGAACAGGTTCATTTATTGATTTATTGGAGCTATGGATAATTTAATTTTAATATGCAAGGATTCATCTGTTTTCCTATACTTGAATAAAAGATGGTCAAAAGACTACTGCAGTCAGTAGAAATAAAAATAAACCTGCAAGTCCCCAAAGAAGTCTTCAAATGTCATGGACAATAGTGGTGAAACCCCACTAATCCATGCAATACACATTAGTCACAATTTGTTATTTCTGCAGGAAATTTCCACACAATATTGTGGGTTGTTTTTTTTTTTTTTCTTTTGGAAATGAAAAGAGAACAAATAACAAAACAAAACAGACAACCACTGAAATACATGTAATAAATATTTATATGACAGTGACTGCAGAAGCATCAAAAAGCTAATGTTGTTTCAACTAGTGAATTCCCTCTGGTGTAAAGAAAGTGTTTTTCATTGATTTGGAATGCCTTTGAATCAATCCACATTACTGCTGTAGGCACTGCCCTCCTAGTTTAGAAGTCCTAAATCATGAAGTCTAAGCTTTCCTTTGCAGTTTTAGCTTTTTTAATTGCTTTTCAGAAGTACTTAGCATTCTGCATTTCTTGGAAAGGAGTCCAGGAATCTAGGTAACGAGGGTGTGCTTTAAACTGGAAAACACAACTGTGTTTTTTTCCCTCCATAATAGCCAGCAGCCTAGTCTCTGTTTAATTTCTCTGCAGAGAATCCCAGTAAGCAGCACATTTGCCTCGAAGCCCATGATAGGTGTTGTTCAAGTCAACAGTATATACGTAGTTTTCATGCCTTAGTTGTCCATTACAAAATAAAGAGTAGAATATTTGTTTTCTTCATAGGGGAATTTGAACATACAGGTTTAAGACTATGAGACAACTAGATCTTGAGCTAAAATAGGAAGCGGCAAATAAATGCTAACTACAAATTTAACCCTTTATAGTCCCTCTCCTCATCTTACTTTTTCTGTTTCTTTTGTGAAGTCACCCTTCTTTTACTTCCCACCCCTCAAATGCCCTTTGAATTCCTCTGATGACTTTCTTCTCATGTTGAATTTGGGTAATAGTAATAATAGTAATAATATCTTCAATCTCTTACTAAGTTTCCCCCTAAGTCAACCCAAGGTGACTTGTACACACCATGTTATTAAAAGATTATTTAGATGGCAGAGCTTTAGAAACAAGTCTGGAGAACTTGAACTGGATGATGTTTCCACGAGGAACTTGAATAAGACAGGTAAAAATAGAGCTTATGGGTGAGATATTTCAGGTAACATGTGTGGACTGAGCTGCGAGGCTGCCACAGTCATGGTTCATTGCAGGTTTCAGGGTTTCATTCATACAAGCAATCACTGATCCCAGAGTTTACAGCTGTACCCTCCAGATAAGCTCAGTTCATCATCAGGAGTTCAATGTGTGGTAACGTTAAGGGGAAAGAAACACAAGTATGTCTTCTTCTGGGAGATTATTCCTTGTATACTCATTGAATGGGAACCTGTGTGTTTGTGTGTATCCCAGGCTGAAGAGAGTACCAAAAAAATCTTTTCCAAATTTCAGAAAAAGATGTTATAGATTAAACAGACAAGTCATACAGTGCACACCCTAAATACACCATAAATACACCGTATATTTTCTTTTTTTTTTTTTTTTTGCTTACTATTTTTACACGATTGACTGAGAACACGTTCTGACTAAAGGAGAAAAAAATCTCAAGCCCTGTATGATGTGACAACTTTTGCAAAGCTCCATGTGTCCCTTATAGTGAACACTTCCTTTTCTGTTTTCTGAATAACTTAATTGCTACTCCCAGATCATAGCAGGAATACAATTCTTTTGTTTGTTTGAATTTACAAATCTTTCCCACCTAGGCTCAAATTTTAACATAATGATTAGGCGATATGAAAGTTTTCTCTTGTCTGTTGACAAATACTTTCTAGAATATTTTCCCTTAGCTACTATGGGTTACTGTACAGTTTCAACTTACCAGGAAAATTTAGTAAACTTAGCCATTGACAGAAACTATAGAAAGTTTATTTCTGCCAGGGATATATATGCATTGCATCAGTCTGTTATCACTGTACCATTAAAAGGTCACTAGAAGGCCACTGCTTCAAGACAAGAGACAATGAGCACACGCTGAAACACATTACATTCCATCCGAGCACAAGAAAACACCCTTTTACTGTGAGGGTGACTAAGCACTGGCGCAGAGAGGTTGTGGAGTCTCCTTGGAGACATTCCAAGCCCTACTGGAAACGGTTCTGAGCAGCCTGCTCTATGTGACCCTGCCTGAGCTGTGGGATTGGACTGGATGATTTCCAGAGATGCCTTCCAACCTCAGCTGTTCTGTGATTCTGTGAAAGTGTTCAAAGGTTCACTAACCTTGTCACTGTATTAGTGTGTAGCTGGAAAAATCACTTCTTCTGGAGAAATAAAAACCTGATGTCCTCTTCCGATGCTCCTCAAGACGTGTCTCTGTATTTCCAAAGGTACCTTCTGGACAACCAAAGCCTCATTGTTTATGGCAAAGGCAATGCACAATATTATTGTTTGAATCACTTCAAGTAAAAACAGTGACAGTAAACGCACAGCCAGAGACCACAGCTCTTTCAACAAAAGCTTACTTGCTGAAACACAGCAATTCAATTGCTTACTATCACGTCAGCCTAGACTTACAGTTTGACATTAGCTGTCGTATCGCAGTGATTTAGAAATGCATTTTTCCCTTCCCATTTCAAAGTAGTAAATCAAAATCTAAAACTTTTAACAAACTGAATCTTACCACACATAAGAAATGAAAATTTTATTTTAGATAGTTTTTAATTTCCTGTGGTTTTTTAATTGTACATTAGACTGTATTTTTCAGAAGATATTGAAAAAAAATCATTTTTCCTTCAATCCTAAAAAATATATTGAAATGTCACAGTAGGACCATTTTCAACGTATTTTTCCAAAATTGCTTTGAAACAGAGAATGTATTAAAATGTTTCCACAACTACTTCCAATGATTTTGCAATTCCTGAAAAAAACCTTCAGCCTAGGACTTTGACATAGCTGCAACACAAATTTTCCTAACAATTTCTTCAAGCATTTGTTGCCAACTCATGTCTTCATTTCATCTGTGGAGGGGTGTTGTGCTATCAGGAGTACTTTTACTCTAGTAAGCAGAATCCCTATCATGGGTTTAACTCTTAAGGGTGGATGATGGCCTTGTCCTCTGCTCCTGAGAAGCTGTGACAGATAACACTGCCTACAAAGTTTCTCTGTCCCTCATGGGTTGTAACATTATCAGGTTCTTTGATGTCACTTCAAATATCCCTCGTTTGGAGTACAATCTCGGTATCTCCCTCATCTGGACAATGTGGATGAGGGTGTGCCACTGTTTAAAGTGCTTTAAGAATTATGGATGAGAAAGATGTGCGAAAGGGAGATACACTTCTTGCTCGAATTCAAAAAGCTAAAGCAAGATTTTCATTCTTTATTTGCAAATTCAATTCTAAAACTTCCTGCATTTATATTAGTGAAATCAAATCACACCTATCAGAAACTTCAAAGTTCCCTTTATTTGATTTTAGCCATTAGCCTGGTAAGAAGTACTGTGCTGACTTATCTCTGATTCCATTCCAAATTGAAAACCTTGTTGACTACAATATTTTGATGTGGTTTTATCCTTAATTTCTATTTTGGGTTTTTTTTTTCTCTCTTCGCTTTACATCTTTATTGCAAAGCATCTCACTCTTCTCTAATTTATGTATAGTTATGCCCAGCCTCAAAATGTCATTAAGTTGATAGGTCACACTTTAAATTAAGTTTGTCAAATAAAAGTGTAATTTAGATCCAATAAAACACTTATTATCACTTTTAATTAGGAAAAGTAGGAGTCAGGTCTGTCTGAGAGACATTCCTAGATGTAACCATGCAGAGAGCCAGGCTACGTGCTTTTTCATTCAAGTAGAGTCACTGATTATTGCAGTAGTTCTATTCAAATTCAGCTGAGGGTGCATTGAGCTGTCAGAAAAACAAACCTCAATTAAAGAAAAGAAAGATATTTGAAAATTATAGTTTCAAGTGTTCAGCAGATCTCAAGTTGTAGTTGACTGTAATGGTGGCATCTCAGATTTAATAACTGTGCAGTGTTCCCTTTGAAAATGGTTATAGATGCATTCTTACAACATCCAAGATCACGCAATTGGGATGAAGACAAATATTGATCAGTCTAAACGTAATGGCTTTTTTTTTCCTCCAGTTGATTAGTCACACCTGTCAGTCCCTGAGCAAGAACATATTGTCTGTTCATACCTGTCAGTTTGTAATGTAAAGCTAAACACAGGCACAATTTTCAGTCATTGCTGAAAAGGGAGAATCAACTGGAATAGCGAACTTAAACATCAGGTATGGTACAGAACGTATAGCATACAAATGGGTATATAGACTATAACACAGGTTATAACTGGAATTTGCAAAACATCTGCACTTGCTAAGTCTGCTTCTGCTGAGTGTTACTGCTTCTCTCCATTGTATCAGCAGTAAATGCGTTGTTTACTGAGGAAGATAACAAGGATACCTTTGAAATTACACTAATTCATGAAGTGATGCAGTGTCTGTTTGGAAGACTAGTTCTGATCACAAGTGCACAGATTTTAGGTTACTAAGCTATGATGAGTTTGAGAGTGTTAATCCTGAACCACACCGGTGACAGAGGGGAACCAAGCCTGTGGCATAGACTAATCTGCAGTTTCAATTGCTCACTAAGCTGTTTTTGCTACATGTAATGCCTTTTTGACACGAAAATACTCATGTGTTCATGGCTGCAAAACAAGGGTACTTTCGTCAGAACACTAAATGGCTAGACAAAGAAGAGAACATTGGTATGAAAATAAACCAGACTCTATCTATCTGAAAGCAAATACATATCTAACGTGAAAAAATGTAGCATTTACCTAAAAGATACGGAGGTTAACTGTTCTGTTTAAGAAAACCATCTGGAGTTGTTTTTGCAGTTTCAAAGGGTGCATAGTATCCTATCTTTCCATCACACAATAGTATATGATATCAGTTGTCTTTTTTTTGCTTTTGACTGCATATTTTATTTTTAGAGAGATAGATAGGTAGCTATATACGTATGTGTATATATACATACACATATATGTACACACACTTCTATGTATGTGTATACAGACAGAGGGAGAGTGCACTATCCAAAGCTGTTACATTTTCAAATGACCGAGTCGTAAATGTCAGTATTTTGAAAATCTAGGTATTTTTTGTATATCTGTAGTCACTAGATGTTCTTATTATCTCATATTTTCCATACAGCTGTTTCTTAAATATTAAAGTGGCAGGGTTATGTGCTATAGCAGTTCATCTGTAATGGGAAGTGATCAGCTCACCTCTATAATTGCTTTTCTACAGCTCCAGGCATAGATTTGACATGAACCTTTAATCCCCTCTCATATACCACCTACCATGTCTTGTCTCCTGCTCTGTTCCTGTGGCATAGCTACAACTCGTCTGGCCAGCATTGTGTGGCAACATCTGCCTGCCTTCACAACCTAATGTGCTGCATGCAATAAATCAGCAACATGCAGAATTTCTTCAAGGGGCTCTACGATAGATCACTTTTTTCAAAGTTAAACTCTGTGCTGTCCTCTTACTTAACATATGCCCTGGTACTTGGGAAGGCCCCTTTCACGGAACCACCTTCGGTCCAACCCCTTTTTGTGTCTGCCCCTGCATTTGTTGAACACAAACCCAAAGATTTACTTTTCCCAATGAATCCGAATATTCTGTTCTTGGCCGTTGCCAAGAACAGATCCCTAGGGACAAATGTAAGTATAAAGTGAACATTTAGTCATACTTCTTATCTTCAGTTGTTTGTGCTGTGAAGGGACTTCCTTCTTGGTTTTATAGATAATATGTAGTCCTCATTTTGTATGTATTTTTGTATGTATGTTTGCATGTAATAGGTCTTTTTTCTTACGATTTGTTGAATCATTTTTTGAAATATTTTTTCTTTAGCATTGGTAGGCTATGTCAGTGCTATGAAATTAACCAGAGCAAGGAAATATTCCCAAAACTGGAACTAGATCATCTGTTAAGTTGTTATAAGAGTCTCTAGCACAATTGTGGCTTGTACAAATTATAGGTCTTTCAAATAATTCCCAGGCACAATTTGGGAGATAGGCACAAGCTAAAATCATTCCAAATTGGTACTTTGGATGCAGTTACTCTGTCTTGGAGGCTATGAGAGTTTAGTGGAAATACTGGTTGTTCCTTGACAGTCAGCGTCTGTGCCAAAAAATTGATGGTCGAAGTATGCCTTTATCTAGCATATCTAGTCTGAGCATCCTAATGCAGCAAGGAATTCTACACAGTTTACTCTTGATTTGTACTAAAAGCAACATTTCAAGCTGTTTCAAATGTAACCCCTAGTTTTTTCTTTTCACGTTCCTTAATTCTTGTTTATTTACCTTGTTCATGTAATTGCTAAGCCACTTAAGAAGTATAAAATAGCTGCAGTATTAAGAAATAATCTAATGGCCAGATATGAGGCTAATGTAACAGAAAACTAAAGCTAAATGAGGTACCTTTACTTAAACAAAGTGATTTACCAAATTATTATTGTTATCAAAAATGTATTGAGAAAGTGTTCTGATGTGTATCATGTAAGTATAGGTGTAACATATCAGGATAAACTATGAAATTTATTAAAGAGCATTGTAATTACCTACAAAGGAGAGCATGTATTTAAAAGCATGCTAGCACACTGCTAGATCTGCTAATTCAGTTAGGAAATATTTGGGATATTTTATTAAAAAAATGCCTTCTGAAATCCAGCCTTCAGAAAGATTAATTTGGAGGACAGCCAGGCTCTCTGATCCTGTTAAACACATTTGAAAACCCTCATATGGCTGGAAAAATATAAGAGCCATACCACATTTCAGAATAATAATAAGTGAACTCAGAGAGTGATTCACTATCAAAGAATTAAAAAGTCTTCTATCACTGGACCAACACGTGTTATGGGACAGGGGAAATCTGGTAGCTTTGACCTGATAACTCTGGTCACTGAGTTTCCCACAACTGGAAGTTTGATTCACCCAAAATCAAAGGGTGCATCAAACTTCCAGTTTAAAATTTTTAAATTTTAAATTAAAATTTAGGCTGGATATAAGGAAGAAATTCTTTACAATGAGGGTGGTGAAACACTGGAACATGTTGCCCAGAGAGGTAGTGGAGGCCCCATCCCTGGAAACATTCAAGGTCAGGTTGGACAGGGCTCTGAGCAACCTGATCTAGTTAGCGGTGTCCCTGCTCGCTGTGGGGGGGTTGGACTAGATGACCTCTAGGGGTCCCTTCCGACCCAAAACTTTCTATGATTCTATAATAAAAACTTTGAGCCAAGACCTCTATGTGTACAATTATGTGATGTGCCCCCAGCATGGGAATTTTCCTTGAACTGCTGAGGAGTTACCAGTTGTCCACTATGCTCAAAATTCACACATCCACATTATACAAAATGACTGTAAAAACCCTGTCCATATTTTGGATGGGAGTGTTGAAAAACTCAGTCTTATCACAGGGCTACACTCGTCACTGGGCTTTCCTTCTGTTCTTCTGCTCTGTACGAAAAGAAGTGACGCTATTTTTTATTAGACATGAATCATAGAATGAAACAAGGATGAAAGTTTTTAAGTATAATCATCTTTCTAAGTATAATGCACTTCTCATCTCTCAGTTCCACTGGAATAAGGTGAAACTTTACACTGGCCAGAAAGGGCCAATATATAATTAGCTTCCTATAGGTTAAAAATAACCACATCACCTCTCTGTTGAGCCCAGTAGCATGAGGTTGATATGTAGTTGGATTTAAAAAGCTGAGATCAAAAAAACGTCTAGTCTTGATATGGTGGCAGATGGACAGAGGAAGGACCCACTGATTCTCAAAGGAATTTGTTCCAGGAGCTCATCACCCTTATTGTTCAAACTTCTGATTTTTTAATCTTATTTCTAGTTTGAATATGGCTGGCTTTAGACTGGCTTCAGATTTTAGCCAAGCATTTATATGACTCCCTCCATGTGAGCATGCTGACTTTGCCTCTTGACTGACACTGGTAAACTAGAATATGAAAGAAAGACCCTGACCCTGCGATTTCAGCAGGACTGAGTGGAAGTAGAAACTGAGCTGTTTAAAATTAAAAAGAAAAAAAGGATTTCACTCATTCAAGCACAAATATCTGCAATAATTAGCAATAACAGCAAGGGGAATACAATTACAGGCAGACCAAATTGCTTTTTATTTAAATGTTCTCTTTTTAAAATGTATCCCAGTGTGAAAGTCCCTCTTTAAATTAGTGAGAGCATGCATAATCTCAATGTCTCCACTGGGGGTTGTAGGAATATATGTTCTCTCACTTGCTTAGTTGCGTATTTAGGGGTTTAGAACAAAATTATACAGCCCTGGGTACTTTATAATGACAGATATCAATAGTAATTTAGCTAATTGAGAGTATTCCAGCTTTATTTTAATTTACTGGTGTTTTTCACTTTATTCTTTGTTATTTAGTTCTGCCTGAGTGTTCTATTACAGCCATAAGCCTTGACCCTACAAGCTCTTGCTCATAGAAATAGACCCTTCTTGCCATATGAGGAAGGAGTTTTACAAGTAGATCTGTAACCATTAGAGAACACTTATGAAACTAGGGCAAAGAAATGCCTATCTCAGTTTCTGAAACTTTTTTAATCTACCAAGAACATAAACCCAGAAAATGTTTCTGTAAAAAAAGAGAAAGTTTTTTAAAACATAGGCAGTTTCGGTTTTGTTCATCTCATTCAACTTTGTGCTCTGTTTTCCTGTATAATAGAAAATTAAACAACCTGAGTGAGAGTATCATTGAACTTCCAAATTTGTCAGCAGCTGGAGAAATGTATTGCTTATTGAAATTTACAGATTTTGCCAAGTTCTGATAAAAACAAAGAAATCACCCTGCTTGGGTAAACTTTTTCATGGTTTACTGAATATTCTGAACATGCTACAAACTCACCTGAAGGTAATGATAAATCCAATTAACACTACCACAGGTTTGTAAGACAAGACGAAGATTGAGAAAATGAATCTTAATCTTTACAGACTACTTTCTTTAAGGATTAGTTCCTGTAATTCTCATAGACTATGAGAAAGATTTAGCCTCTTGCTATAGCTACCATTACTTTAATGTCCAAGTACTTCACAACTGTTAATGTATTAAAGACAATAATGCATCATTTTGGCTGGGATGGAGTGCATTTTCTTCATAGAAGCTTATACAGTTCTATGTTTTGGATTTGTGTTGAAAACAGTGTTGATAACACAGGTTTTAACCATTACTGAGCAGTTCTTACACAGCATCAAGGCCTTTTTGGTTTCTCAACCTTCCCTGACAGCAAATAGGCTGGGGATGCCCAAGAAGCTGGGAGTGGACATAGCCAGAATAGCTGACCCTAACTGACCAAAGGGATATTCCGTACCATATGACGTGATGCTTGGCAACAAAAGCTGCAGGGAAGAACAAGGAAGGGGGGGACATTCGGAATTATGGCATTTGTCTTGCCAAATACTGTTACACGTGATGAAGCCCTGCTTTCCTGGAGATGGCTGAACACCTTCCTGCCTATGGGAAGTAGTGAATGAATTCCTTGTTTAACTTTGCTTGCATGAGTGGCTTTTACTTTACCAATGAAATGAGATTTATCTCAAACCATGAGTTTTCTCACTTTTACCCTTCCAGTTCTCTCCCCCATCCCACTGGGGGAAGTGAGCCACTGGCTGTGTAGGGCTGAGCTTCATGCTGGGGTTAAATCATAACACAACTCTGTGACATATCAACTTCATTTGATAGATGGGGAACTAGAGCAAATAGAGCAAGCAGACCTGTTGAATATCACCAAGCAAGTCTAAGACCCTGCAGGAAAATGAAGATCTCTCTTGTCATAAGCTAGAAAGCAACCATTTGTTCCTTCTTCCTGTAATCTCTGCTACTTTCATTTGCAAAGTACACCCAGACAAAGCAGTCCGTACAAAAATAACAGAATTTTCATTGGGAACTGCAAAGGATGTAGATCAGTCTCCTCACACTGCTATACCAAAGAGCCAAATCGCATCTGGGGTTCTGAATGTACCCTCTGCAATCAACATTTAGCTATTTCTTTTTCAGAGTGGAAGACATACTACTTGTGACTAAACTGCTTCACAAAAGTATTTCAGAGCTAGAATTGTAAATGTGCTTTTGTAGTGCTTCAGTTTGCTGGTTTTGTTTGCCCTCTTGACAAGTTCTTCAAGGCCTGACCTCCCCATCACAGCAGTCACAGTTCCCTGAGCCTACATAAAGTCACATCAGTTGCATCATCCTTCCAAGGCCCCTTCTACCATCTTGGGACTGCTGGGGTGGAAGACATTGAACACATCCTTTATGTGATCCCCAGTGGTCATGTTAGTCTATAGAATGTATGACCCTGTGACAGGCCAGAAAAGAGGACAAGAACATGATTTTTAATCCTGTTACTCTCTAACACTGCAATATTCATAGAATGCTTTGGGTTGGAAGGCACCTTTAAAGGTCATCTAGCCCAACCCCCCTGCAGTGAGCAGGCATATCTTTAACTAGACCAGGTTGCTCAGAGCACCGTCCAACTTGACTTTGAATGTTTCCAGGGATGAATATTGCTTTATTGGAACTCTATATTCCGAAGTCAAATACATTGCACTCTTAATTCTACTAAAAGCCAGACTTGGACTGCAATTTTATAAGTAAGCTTACAGTTTACGTTAGACCATTGAATGCCAAATACATCATTGCTAATGGACAGTAAAATTAAAATAATTTATAGACACGTACTGCCTATAGAAAACAGTGAAGTAAACTACATTATTCTACATCTTTTTAGTGCAATGATAAAGATAAAAACCACATGATAAGAACAGGCAAAATGGAATTTTTCACAATGAGCACCTAGAATTGGCAATATTAGAAACATAGTTAATTTTTCACTGGCAGATCCAGGACACAGCCTGGGACGTCATCGAAGTTTTATATAAATCTTCTAAATACAGCCTTTCCTGGATCTTACTGAACTCTGGAGGATCGGTAGTTCACAACTGAAGTAGAACAGTTAACATGAAAACAATATGAATAGTCTGACAGCACACTAAATTTCACCCATCTATTATTGCAGGCATCAAGAGGAAAAAAAAAGAAGCAAATTTGTTCTAAAAGGATAACATTTGTCCTGCCATGGACTATGCTGAAGGAGAAAACAGCAGGTGGGTGCATGCTGAGACCCAGAGAGTGTTTTGTTGCAGGGTGAAATTTTGGCGTAGCCTTCCAGAATGCAGTCCTGTCATACGCTGGACAGTATGACCGTCAAATCCATGGGAACTGTGTGCAGTGTAGGCATGTAGTTTATCCATCTATAATAAGCCAGTAAAGGACTGTTCCCTACAGTATATTCTTGAGTGCTTTATCCAGTCTAGTATTAAATTATTCAAGTGATGGGTTTCCAATACTTCCTCGGGGAGATTACTACAGACTAATAGACCTCAAAGGAAGTTCATCTGATGTAAAGTCTGCATTTTTCTTAGCTCGTTTCCATTTTGTCATTCCTAGATATACTCCTTTGGACCTCTCTACACAAATCCTATGCCTCCTAGGTGTTTATACATTTCAAACACATGTAGACAGGCATTGCATCCTCTACCAGCCATTGTCTGGCCAGTGGAACACACTCTGTTCTTTTTTACTCCTTCTTTGTTATCCATCTTTCCCATCTCTTCCTCAGTGTATTTTTCTGTTGAGTTCCTTGACGTGATGGTTATAAAAGGGTGGGCTATCAACAATTTTGAAATCATGTTCTTACGAATGCAAAATATTTGAACGAAGGACTAACATAAAAAAACTTGGGTGTTATGTCTTCTCATACTCATTTTATCACCCAACACTAAGGATAATTTGAAAAAATGATGTCATTAATGAAAACAAACCAAAGACTGAAAATTAAAGTCCCAGTTGGGAATACATGATCTAATGAGTCTCTCTTTTAACGTCAATCTTATGTCATCATAATGTCATCATCATTTTCTGAGATGGACCATATTGACAAGCATGTCCACAAGTTATTTAATGACTTGTCACAAGCTTTCAGTTGCTCATGCTGAAAGGGAGCATAAAATGTGACTAGAAGGCACCTGAAATATTGCTGAAGGTTATTCTCTGAGGCAAGTGCTTGTACATGACTGGCCTACACGTTCCAGTCTTGTGTACTACTGAATTCCAGTGAGTTCTTCCTACTTTTGAAGAGCTTTTTGAAATGAAAATTCAAACCAAAATTCAAACTCATCAGGACAAATACAAAACAACAAAAATTTTACAGTTCTTTCTACAGACTTCACAGGTGTACTGTAATTAATAGGAATATTTGGGAATAATTACCTGTGATTTTCGTTTTCTTTCAATGTAAGCTTTTATAAGCTAGCCAGTCAACAACTCCCAAACAGCACCTTCCAGATTAGTAACTTAATTAAACATGAAGGAGAATTTTATTGTTAATTTAAATTATTCGAAAGATAAATTATTCTTTTTGTTGCAAGAAATATATGATTTTTAAGGAAATACTGCAATGGGTTTTCACATCTCTTTAGAGTTTTCAATCTTTTAACCAAATTTTAATTTATACGATTTAGTTCTATGCTTTAGTAATACTTTGTCAGCACAATAAAGAAGGCACTGAAAATAAAGCATTTGGATAGTTAGGCGCAGTCTAGATTTTCTGTATTTCTATTATGGACGTAAATTTTAATGAAAAATATGTTTCCAGTGACAATGGAGGACATTCAGACCACTCAGTTTTAGACCTTCAGATCAGACATTTAAGTTAGTATAAGTGTGCAGGTTGCCTGCATATTTGTTGGAGATCTTCATTTACCTAAGACTTCAATCATTCTTTGGTGGTATGTGTTGATATATAATATCATATGCAGCAATAAAGATAAATGTTGTAGCTTAGGTACTTCTGCTAAATCATTTTCAAATATCTGAAATAAATTTGAGCTTCACATCTGGCATTATTTTATTAGTCTAGAACCAGTATATGTCTACTCTCGGTGGTATAACCTGAAGTCATTTTGAATCAAACTATGCATTTAATTACCTAATGCCTAAGGCCAGGGGAATTCAGAAGTCAAGAAAGTTTAGGACTCTTTGACCTTTGTTGGGGGACTCCTGAAGTATACCCTAAATTTTCAGCATTCAGTGGGTCAAGATCCATGGCAGTGTATGCTACTTTTTAATCACTTCCTGCACTCCTTTAAAGGTAATGAGAGTAGAAAAGGTTGTGGGGCAGACTTGAGCACTGAACCACACAGAAAGAGGTATTAAACAACTGACTCCTGTCTGTAGAGTGGCAGTACTTTTTGGTAGAAACATTTGCTGCTATCCATTATTTGAAACTTATCTCTCTCTTTCTTGAAGCATTCACTTGTTGTTCTTCAAGGAAGTCCACTCTATGTAATTGCAGGAATGTGTAAGCTAAATTTTTTTTCTGACAGATATGTTGCCCACACTACTAACTGCACATAGGCAAAATTTAAACACTAACTGCTGCTTAAGTGTGCACAAGAAATGAATGATTTTTGTCTAACTCCAACAAAAAAATATTATTTATGCTGTACTTCAGCTATTATGTGGTGGCAGCTTCGTAAACAGCTGTGTGCCCCATCTTACTAAATCTCATCCTTTAGCATGTTTTACTTCCTTTTTATTTTTTTTCCAACTTTTTTCCCTACTCAGGCATGATTGAATGCGGGGAAAAATGCTAAGTCAATGCAGCTTGTTATGAAACTTCAACAGTTTGCATTCCCTCCAATTAACTGAAAGGAGTATAAGCACCACACATTGCTTTGTGCACCCACATCCTTCTGTGAGCACCTGCTAGCTGATGGGGGCTTTTCCCACTCAGGTTTGACTGTCAAGGAGAAAGGCAGCAATGTTAAGAGGTTCTCCAGAAACTACAGTCTTGTTTTACTTTACCTGTCATTTTTGTCACAACAGCTGAAAACTAAATAAAGTAGCTGTTCTTAAGTAGTTGTTCTTCAACGCTTCCATAAAAGACCAGATTGACCATTTATTTAAACCAGTATATCATCTTCAATTGTCTCTAGCAACAGCTGTTTCAGAGATAAGTGCCAAAAACTTTCCAGTAGTTTATGGGATAGCTTTCCGTGGAGTTCTTTCTAGCTCACAAAAATATCATTCTTTTATACAACTGAAATACAAGGACGGAAATACAGGGCATGCACGTCCCCTCACACACGTAACTTTTAAATAATTCACAATAACATTCCTCTAATTGTCTTTTCTTTCTTTCTTCCTTTCTTTCTTTCTTTCTTTCTTTCTTTCTTTCTTTCTTTCTTTCTTTCTTTCTTTCTTTCTTTCTTTCTTTCTTTCTTTCTTTCTTTCTTTCTTTCTTTCTTTCTTTCTTTCTTTCTTTCTTTCTCTCTTTCTCTCTTTCTCCTTCCTTCCTTCCTTCCTTCCTTCCTTCCTTCCTTCCTTCCTTCCTTCCTTCCTTCCTTCCTTCCTTCCTTCCTTCCTTCCTTCCTTCCTTCCTTCCTTCCTTCCTTCCTTCCTTCCTTCCTTCCTTCCTTCCTTCCTTCCTTCCTTCCTTCCTTCTTCTGTAGCTCCTTGATAAATAGTGCCAGTGCAGGAGGCACACAGGACTACTGTATGTAGTATCAAATAATATGGCAATAACTAGTGTTCCCTAAGAACATTACTCAGTCTGGTGCTGATGACCATGTGTCACTCTACTTACCTCACTTTGGAAGCCATATAACCTTGTTATAATAAGTCCTTTGAAGAGGCAAGATTTACTGATTCAGCCAGAAAACCACAGTTCAAGGTCTTCTTGACTTACAACTCAAAGCATGTATAAAGGTTCTTGCACTTATTTGCACCCAGCAGTGTAGCCATACCCTAAATGACCCAATTTGCTCTTATATGTGTGGTGATGTGTGACCTCTGATGACTTTTGTAGTAAATAGCAGCAAAATGTATAATTATCTCTGCTCTTCCTTGCTAGAGCACTAATATTTTCTCATACCAGGATGAGTTGTTTGAAAATTTTAACTCAAAGCCTGTACTCATTAAATAAAGAAACAAAGTAGAAATGAAAGGATAAGAGATGGAATTAGATGATCTTTGAGGTCCCTTCCACTCCAAAACATTCTATGACTTTATGATGATTCTATGATTCTATGATAAAATTTGCTAGGTGGAAAGCCCTGTGATAGCCAGAATTCTGCCTGTCTAGGTTACAGATTTGAAGTAGATGGAGAATGTAGCTAATGTAGAAAGGAGCTAGCTGTAGAAGCTATGGAAAAGGCAAACTAACAAGAGGAAAGACCTGAGAGTTAAAGATACTAAAGGACTTGAGAAAGTGCTGTGAGTGAGAATTTGTACTATATCTTTTGTTTTTCTTGTTATATTAATTGACTGTACAAGATGATGTAGTTTTGCACTAGGATTTGGGAAATATCTTGAGAAGATGTAAACAGCTGTGGAGGCTGTTCATTCATGGCTAGCCTATGTCACATTAGGATTCATAGTCTCTGTTAGGATAGCATGGCATGCTCTCCCTTGCAAGTCAACATTGTTAGCTGATGGACAATGAACAGCTGTTCCCAACATCTGTAACTACACTGCAGCTGGGGTGTTAAAACAAGATGAGGATGAGTTCCACCGACCTATCAGATACACGGCTCTTGTGGTATCCATATAAAGTTGAAGCAGGCCCTTCATCATCACCCTAATCTTGATTTCTATTATATAAAGAGAATAGGCCATGCCAGAGGGTGATTTAGTATACCTAAGATCTGGATTGACTTCCAGAAGTGCTTGCCTCTGTCTGTTGTCCACAGACGGAGCATAACACAACACTCTCATGACTTAATTGCCTTGGTTATGTATCTGAATTACATAGGATAAATCTGGCCTATGTACTGTCCTATATCAAGTCCAAGAGTGCAGCAACACAAAGTTATTGAAATGTAGTGGGGTATGAGGCTCCAGACACGTGTTGAAGTGGGGAAGTGATTTAATGGTACTGTTCTGGTCTGTTCATTTAGGAGGAATTTTTCTGCCAAACATTCACCTAAGTTCATCAGGAATTATGCTTTAATGCTGTGAATGCTTTCATATACACCAATAAATGAAACATCCTCATTAACCACAAGTTCTGTAGATTCTCACACTCTCATTAATTAGCAAAAAGGTCATTTTGATGGATGAGAAGGAGAAAACCTCACCACCCACAATCTGAAAAAAAGAGAACTGAAGATTCAAAGGTACATCTTTAGTTTAATTTCATTTCAAATTTATATAACATAAAACTGTTGATTAGTGACAGATCCTCTTAAATCGCTTGACTATAACTCTGTGTGCTACAACCCAATTCCTGCACAGGTAAGGCCATGAATAAAGACATGAATAAAGGTCTATAGGCCAGTCGAAAAGAGCATTAAGAAAGAGAAAGCTCATGAACCTTCTCCCAAACAGGATCTGAAATCTTCAGCTGCACGTCATAGGCCACATACATCTGATAGTCTCATTTTTATTCATTTGCAGAATAACAGTACTCAGTAGCACCAAGGAGTGACATTGTCCAAGGACAGGGGAAGAGTGAGTCAAGGACTCAGGATCTAATTTGTGAAACAATGCAAGTAGTCAGAGAGCAAAGAGAGGGAAGGTGAGGGTCATAGGGCCAGGAGCGTTAGGTCACAGAACAGCAGTATGTATAGATCCAATTTTAAAGTGACCTTGTACTTAAACATGTATTTTCTTTGGTCATGATTAATCATAAACATCAAGCCTGTCATGAGGGATTTGAATGATTTTCCAAGAGCGTCTGTGGATTAGTACAGGAAGGACAATCCTTGCTTCATTATTGTAGCTATATCTGTAATATAAATACAAAGGGAGGCAATAATAAATTCAAGAGGATCATTTAAATCCTAACCACAGGTATAACCCTAGGAGTTCACATACCTATCAGCATACCAGTAAAAAACTTCAGTGCCACAGCTGAGGCAGGTGTTGTTGACAGTATCAGTCATGCACTTGCATATTCTACAATGCCAACTTTTGTGTTCTTATCTTATACATAACAAGTAAAATCAGTAAGAAGTGCAATTCTGCGTTGCTAGAAACAAAGTTGACAGTTTTGTTGAGACTATTGCTTATGCTTCCCCACAGTGACATGTTCTGAATAAGACATGCACATCTTAAAGATATAGATCTATTTCCATATCTTTAATAAAAGCTATAAATCCCATTTGTCCATTTCTCTTGTGACAACAGACTAGATATGAGCCCCGGTTCAGAACAGTATGTAGATCAGTAACACTATTGATATCTTAAATATCAAAGAATTACAATAATGAAAGTATTCGAAGTAGTATTGCACAAACCATCCTGTTATCTGTGACACTTACTCTAATATCACCTCTTCAAACACTTTTTAATTATCTGGATTGCGACAAAAATCAAATGTCCAAATAGTACTGGTATATGATAACTTTAAGATATATTCCTCCATGGAAACTGAGATATTGCATTTATTACACTTAATGCTAATAAATCCTATTATGATTTTGCAGAATGACAGAATGATTGAAGTTGGCAGGGACCTCTGTAGATCATCTAGTCCAACCCTCACCACATTCAAAGAAGGGTCAGCTTGAGCAAGTTGCTCAGGACCACATCTAATAACGTTTTGGTCATTCCAAAGATGGAGACTACACAAAGATGGAGGCACTCTCTCTCCAGCACCGGCACAGTAAAAAAGGTGTTTTCTTCTGTTCAGAAGGAATTTCATCAATTTTGATTTTTCTTATTCCTTCTTGTCCTGTCCCTGTGTACCACTGAGAAAAGTCTGGCTCTGTCTTCTTCATTCCCTCCCATCAGGTATTTATACACACGGATAAGATGTCCCTGAGCCTTCTCATCTCCAGGCTGCTCAGTCCCAGCTCTCTCAGCCTCTCCTCATATGGCAGATGCTCTAGGCCCTTAATCACCTCAGTAGCCCTTCTCTAGACTCTCCACAGTATGTCCTTATCTCTCTTGTACTGGGGAGCCCCAGACTGGATCCATCACTCCCGACTTGTCTCACCAGAGCTGAGTAGAGGGGAAGACTCACCACTTTTGGTCTGCTGGATGGCTACTCTCCTTCTAATGCAGCTGTTGGTCTTCTGGCTATTGGCTGCCTTTGCCGTAAGAGCACTTTGTTGGCTCATGGTCACCTTCTTGTTCACCAGAACGCCCAGACCCTTTTCTGCAAAACAGGTCTCCAGTCTGTGGGCCCGCAGCATATATTGGTGCATGGAGTTTCCTCCTGCCCAGATGCACTTGCCTTTTTGAACTCCTTAAGGCTCCCATTTGTCCATTCCTCCAGTGTGTGGATGTCTCTCTGAAGGGCAGCACAACAATATTGTCTATAAAACACTCCTCACAGCTTTGTGCCCTCTGCAAACTTGCTGGAGATGCACTCAGTCCCATCATCCAGGTTGTTAATGAAGATATTAAACAGTATCAGATTCAGTACTGAGCCCTGGGACGCCATGCTGGTGACTGGCCTCCAGCTGGACTTCATGCCACTGATCTTTGAACTAGATAGTTCAGCCAGTTTTCAGTCCACATCCCTGGCTACACCATTGTCCAAAATTGTCTATAATTATAATAGGTTGTGCTAATATTCATATGCATTATAACTTGCTTGAATTTATCAGTGCTGAACAGCAAAAAAATTTGCCTAATGGCAAGTGTGTAGAGTCTGCTCTGACAAAGCATAGCTGCCCAGATATCAAAGGTCCAGAGTAAACCCGGTGGATGAAAGATATTATTAACTGGCTATGGCTTCCACCTACATGAACTCACGTTTTCACCTACAGCCATGGCAACACGTAATTCTGGCTCATTTACAATCAAGATCAGAGAGTGAAATGCAGATATAAGTCTAACAGTCAGAAAGATCATCCCAGAACTGCAGAAATAAGTTTAACCGTAAGACTATCCCATGGTTACAGAAAGGGAACTGTTGTGCTGAGATGGGACAGTAAGCATATTACTAACCCAGCACAAATATATTTACCATTACTTGCAGCACAGCAATCTCTGACTTAGCATAACAGTAAACAAAGTTGACCAGCAATTTACTGAGCAATAATTTCAACAAGATTAGGAGCTGTGTGCTCTAAATCTAGACATCTGAGATTTCCAAGTCTGAACAGATGACCTCACACTCCGTGTAAGTATCTGGAGAGCAATTGATACTGCCTGGGGTTAATTCACACACACACACAGAATCACACAGAATGTTAGGGGTTGGAAGGGACCTCTGTGGGTCATCTAGTCCAACCCCCTTGCCGAAGCAGGGTCACCTACAGCAGGCTGCACAGGATCTTGTCCAGGCGGGTCTTGAATATCTCCAGACAGGAAGACTCCACAACCCCCCTGGGCAACCGTCACCCTCAGAGGGAAGAAGTTCTTCCTCATGTTCAGATGGAACTTCCTCTACTTCAGTTTGTGCCCATTGCCCCTTGTCCTGTCGCTGGGCACCACTGAAAAGAGTCTGGCCCCATCCTCCTGACACTCACCCTTGAGATATTTATAAGCATTTATTAGGTCCCCTCACAGCCTTCTCTTCTTCAGGCTAAACAATCCCAGCTCCCTCAGCCTTTCCTCACAGGACAGATGCTCCAGTCCCGCCATCATCCTCGTAGCCCTCCGCTGGATTCTCTCCAGTAGCTCCTCATCTTTCTCGAACTGGGTAGCCCAGAACTGGACACAGTACTCCAGATGGAGCCTCACTAGGGCAGTGTAGAGGGGAAGGAGAACCTCCCTCTACCTGCTGGCCACACTCCTCTTAATACACCCCAGGATGCCATTGGTCTTCTTGGCAACCAGGGCACACTGCTGGCTCATGGTTAACCTGTCATCCACCAGCACTCCCAGTCCCTCTCCACAGAGCTGCTCTCCAGCAGGTTCGTCCCAAGCCTATACTGGTGCATGAGGTTGTTCCTCCCCAGGTGCAGGACCCTGCACTTGCCCTTGTTGAACCTCATCAGGTTCCTCTCTGCCCAACTCTCCAGCCTGTCCAGGTCTCCCAGAATGGCAGCACAGCCTGCTAGTGTATCTACCACACCTCTCAGTTTGGTGTCATCAGCAAACTTGCTGAGGGTACATTCTAACTCTTCATCCAGGTCATTGATGAAGCGTGGGGCGGGGATAACGGCATGGCTGAGCAGCGGGTGTTAAAACTGTTTTCTTACATTTCGTTAAATTTTGTTATATGCATTTTTCTGTGTTAAAACAGTCACCGGTAAAAAAGTTTCTGTCTTTCATCAGATGGTTGTGGTTTTTGAATCCTTACTTGCTGTACTTGTTCCCTGTGGTGCTATTCATCGTCACGGGGAAAAGAATCAGGATTATGATTTTACTGTACTATATGATATCGATTTACGACATGATAACATCAATGTGCATGAAATTAGGCTTGTATTTGCATGCGGCACTGCGATCATTTCCATACCTCAGACCCTATGTCTTGGAATTTGTTAATAATCGAACCCAGCCTGTGGGGAAAACCGGAGGGGATATCTTCCCCCACTCTTTCGCCCCCCCTCTCTCCTTCAGGCTGGTCCTAACGGCTTTTGAGAATTTCGAGTACCCGTGGGATGCTCAGGGCAGCACTCTCCTTTTGTTATGCTTCCTGAATGGGTTGCAGGTTTTGTTTAGGGTTAAACAAGTCGTTAAGAATATCGTGCAGAGACCTGCCCCGGGGCTGGATAGCTGTGAGTGGCTGGGTGTGTGGGACAGCATGGGCAGGTGTCCAGAGCAGTGGGCACCCCCGGTGTGTTTTAAACTCACCCCTGAACAAATACAGAATCCGGACAAACTAGTAAAATATCTGCCAAAAGTGTGCTGCCACCCTGGGAACTCCAGAGAGACACAGATCACCTCAATGTGCTGGGGTCTGACCCACGCCTACCGAGCCCTGTTCAACACTGTTCAGCGCCTTAAAGGGGAAGGTGGGGGGGAAACGAAGCAGCAGGCACTGGCGCTGCTCCCCCAGCCGGCCCTGCAGCCCCTCCAGCCCAGCAGGCAGTCACAGCCCCACCGACTGGCACCGCCGCTGCCACAGCTGCAGGGTCTGCCTCGGTTTCCCCAGCGGGCACGGCAGCAGCTCCAGCCCCAGCTCCAGCTGCAGGCATCACGGCTGAGCCCAATGACCAACCTCTGCAGGTAGCAGTCGCCCCCGTAAAACCAAAGAAAGACACAAAGAGAGCAGATCGCTCCGGGAGGGATGACAATGAGCCAGGGTCATCGCGGGAGACAGAGATCATCACCCGGTCCCTGTCCCTGGGCGAGCTGCGAGACATGCGGAAAGACTTCAGTCGCCACCCTGGCGAGCACACTGTCACCTGGCTGCTGCGGTGCTGGGATAACGGGGCCAGCAGCTTGGAATTAGAGGGCAAGGAAGCCAAGCAGCTGGGATCCCTGGCCAGGGATGGGGGCATTGACAAGGCCATTGGGAAAAAGGAACAAATCCTCAGCCTCTGGAGGAGACTTCTGTCAGGCGTGAGGGAGAGATACCCCTTCAGTGACGATTTTGTATGTTATCGTGGCAAGTGGACCAATATGGAAAGGGGTATTCAGTACTTGAGGGAATTAGCTGTGCGGGAGCTGGTTTACTGTGACACAGACGATGAACTGTTACCCACAGACCCAGATGAACTCCAGTGCTCACAATCCATGTGGAGGAAGTTTGTGCGGAGCGCACCATCCTCACATGCCAACTCACTGGCAATAATAGACTGGAAAGGTAAGGAGGCACCAACAGTGGATGAGGTGGCTGTCCGACTCTGGCAATATGAGGAAAGTCTCTCTTCCTCCCTTGTCTCAGCCGTGGAAAAACTGGTCAAGCGACTAGAAAGGAATATGTCCTACTCCCCACCTGTGTGGGCCCGCATCTCAGCTATTAGGGGCAAGAATTTCTCTGCTCAGGAGAGGGAATACAGAGGCTATACACCCCAGGGCACCCTGTGGTTCTACCTGTGTGACCACGGAGAGGACATGAGAAAGTGGGATGGAAAACCCACCTCAAGTCTAGAGGCACGAGTGCGTGAGTTGTGAGGTAAAACAATCACCAAAGGGGATTCTGTTAGGAAAAATGCTGCTCCAGTTGCCAGCAGCCAACTCTCCAGACCAGGTAGACAGTTTGATTTTGATTCCAATCCTCTGGAGTGGACCTCCAAGTCATTTTTACAGCAGGTGAGCAGCAATTTCTCTGACGAGGATTAGAGGGGCCCTGCCTCCAGCCAGGTGGAGGAAAGGGACAACCGTGTTTATTGGACAGTGTAGATTCGGTGGCCTAGCATGTCAGATCCACAAGAGTATAAAGCCCTAGTGGACACTGGTGCACAGTGTACTTTAATGCCATCAGAGTTCAAAGGGTCAGAGTCAATTTGCATTTCGGGAGTGACAGGGGGGTCGCAAGAGCTGAGTGTACTGGAGGCTGAAGTGAGCCTCACTGGGCAGGACTGGCAGAAGCACCCCATTGTAACTGGCCCCGAGGCTCCATGCATCCTTGGGATAGACTATCTTAGGAGAGGGTATTTCAAGGACTCAAAGGGGTATCAGTGGGCTTTTGGCATAGCTGCTTTGGAGACGGAAGAAATTAAAACAGCTGTCCATTTCGCCTGGTCTCTTGGAGGATCCTTCCATTGTGGGGTTACTGAGGGCTGAAGAACACCAGGTGCCAATCACGACCACAGCGGTGCACCGGCGACAGTATCATACTAACCGAGACTCCCTTCTCCCCATTCATCAGCTGATCCGTCAACTGGAGAGTCAAGGAGTGATCAGCAAAACTCGCTCACCCTTTCATAGTCCCATATGGCCAGTGAGAAAATCTACTGGAGAGTGGAGACTGACAATAGACTACCGTGGCCTGAATGAAGTCACACCACCGCTGAGTGCTGCCAAGCCAGACATGCTAGAACTTCAATATCAGCTGGAGTCAAAGGCAGCCAAGTGGTACACTGCAATTGACATCGCTAATGCATTCTTCTCCATCCCTTTGGCAGCAGAGTGCAGGCCACAGTTTGCTTTCACCCGGAGGGGCGTCAAGTACACCTGGAATCGACTGCCCCAGGGGTGGAAACACAGTCCCACCATTTGCCATGGACTAATCCAGATGGCACTGGAAAAAGGTGAAGCTCCAGAACATCTGCAGTACATCGACGACATCATTATATGGGGTGACACCGCAGAGGAGGTTTTTGAGAAAGGGGAGAAAATAGTTCAGATCCTTCTGAAAGCCGGTTTCGCCATTAAGCAAAGTAAAGTCAAGGGACCTGCGCAAGAGATCCAGTTTTTGGGGATAAAATGGCAGGATGGGCGCTGTCAAATCCCAATGGAAGTCATCAACAAAATAGCAGCTATGTCTCCACCAACCAGCAAAAAGGAAGCACAGGCCTTCCTGGGTGTTGTGGGTTTTTGGAGGATGCACATCCCAAATTACAGCCAGATTGTAAGTCCTCTGTACCACGTGACCCGGAAGAAGAATGATTTTGAATGGGGCCCTGAGCAACGACAGGCATTTGAACAGATTAAACGGGAGATAGTTCATGCCATAGCCCTTGGTCCAGTCCGGTCAGGGCAAGATGTTAAAAACGTGCTCTACACCGCAGCCGGGGAGAATGGCCCAACCTGGAGTCTCTGGCAGAAAACACCAGGGGAGACTCGAGGTCAACCCCTGGGGTTTTGGAGCCGGGGATACAAAGGATCAGAGGCCCGCTATACTCCCACTGAAAAAGAGATTCTGGCAGCATATGAAGGCATTCGAGCTGCTTCAGAAGTGGTCGGCACTGAAGCACAGCTCCTCCTAGCTCCACGATTGCTGGTCCTGGGCTGGATGTTCAAAGAGAGGGTCCCCTCTACGCATCATGCCACCGATGCTACGTGGAGTAAGTGGGTCGCTCTGCTCAACCAGCGCGCCCAAATGGGAAACGCAAGTCGCCCAGGAATTCTGGAGGTAATCATGGACAGGCCAGAAGGCAAAGATTTTGGAGCAGCGCCAGAGGAGGAGGTGACACGTGCTGAAGAGGCCCCACTGTATAACCAGCTGCCAGAAGATAAGAAACAGTATGCCCTGTTCACGGATGGGTCCTGTCTCATTGTGGGGAAGCAGCGGAGGTGGAAGGCTGCTGTATGGAGCCCTACATGACAAGTCGCAGAAACTGCCGAGGGAGAAGGTGAGTCCAGCCAGTTTGCCAAGGTGAAAGCCATCCAGCTGGCTTTAGACATTGCCAGTCAAGAGAAGAGGCCAGTGCTCTATCTTTACACCGACTCCTGGATGGTGGCCAATGCCTTTTGGGGGTGGCTGCAGCAATGGAAGAAGAACAACTGGCAGCGCAGAGGCAAACCTATCTGGGCTGCCCCCATTGTGGCAAGATATTGCTGCCCGTCTGGAGCAGTTGGTTGTAAAAGTCCGTCATGTGGTTGCCCACGTGCCTAAGAGTCGGGCCACTGAAGAACATCAAAACAACAACCAGGTGGATCAGGCTGCTAAGATTGAAGTGGCTCAGGTGGATCTGGACTGGCAACATAAGGGTGAACTGTTTATAGCTCGGTGGGCCCATGACACCTCGGGCCACCAACGAAGAGACGCGACATACAGATGGGCTCGTGACCGAGGGGTGGACTTGACCATGGATACCATTGCACAGGTTATCCATGAATGTGAAACATGCGCTGCAATCAAGCAAGCCAAGAGGGTAAAGCCTCAGTGGTATGGAGGACGATGGCTAAAATATAAATACGGGGAGGCTTGGCAGATTGACTACATCACACTGCCACAAACCCGCCAAGGCAAGCGCTATGTGCTCACAAAGGTGGAGGCCACCACCAGATGGCTGGAAACCTACCTTGTGCCCCATGCCACCACCCAGAATACCATCCTGGGCCTGGAAAAGCAAGTCCTGTGGCGACATGGCACTCCTGAAAGAATTGAGTCAGACAATGGGACTCATTTTCGCAACAGCCTCATAGACACCTGGGCCAAAGAACATGGTATTGAGTGGGTATATCACATCCCCTACCATGCACCAGCCTCTGGAAAGATCGAGCGGTACAATTGGCTGCTAAAAACCACTTTGAGGGCAATGGGGGGTGGAACTTTCAAAAACTGGGATACTCATTTAGCAAAGGCCACCTGGTTGGTTAACACCAGGGGATCCACCAACCGGGCTGGTCCTGCCCAGTCAAAACCTCAGCGCCCCGTAGAAGGGGATAAAGTCCCTGTAGTGCACATGCGGAACATGTTAGGGAAGACAGTTTCGGTTAGTCCTGCCTCGGGCAAAGGCAAGCCCGTCCACGGGATTGCTTTTGCTCAAGGACCTGGGTGTACCTGGTGGGTAATGCGGAAGGATGGGGAAGTCCAGTGTGTACCTCATGGGGATTTAATTTTGGGAGAGAATAGTCCATAAATAAATTGTATAAAGTTAATTGTTAAATAACCCTGTCACTGTCTGTTATCACTGTTATATTTTGTACCAGTAGTAGCATAGTAAGAATCATCCAGATTAAAGAAGGATGGACTTTTTCGATGAAAACCTAGCAGAGCACAACGATGATGGAACTGGACATGGTTTTCAACAACTGATATCCAGCAACTTCATCAAGATCAACATCTCCTGCAGACTGTGGGCACGGGCCACACCAGATACATCAGCCGTGAGCTCTGGATGCAGCAAGTGACCGCCCATCACCACACATCACCTCTCCCACCACGGAAGACCATTACGACAGATGGAGCCTGAAGTCATGGATTAAATGAACGCAACGGACACTTTAGAGTGATGATCCATAGACTAAGGGAATGATATCTGGAGACAGGAGAAGTGGTGGTGATCAACTGGACAATGGGAGACCTGGGCATGACATAGATGGTCTGGAATAAGGGGTGGATAATGTCCTGGGTTTGGCCAGGACAGGGTTAATTTTCACCGGACTCCAGGAAGGGGCACAGCCGGTGGGTGGGGGCTGAGCCCACCTGGCCAAAGAGAGCCCGGTATTCCATACCATGTGACATCACGCTGGGTTCGGGGGGGGGGGGGGGGGGGGGGGGGCGGCGCGGCGGGGACTCACTCACGGTTTGGGGGGGCGCGGCGCCGGTCCTGTTCGGGCGAGCGGCTGTCTGGGTCATGCGGTTCGTTGTTGTGTTTTCTCCTTATTTGTACCTTTGCTGTTCCTGTTTCCCTATGTTTGCTGTTCTGTTAAACTGCCCGTATCCCGACCCACCAGTTTCTGCCTGTTTCTTTTCATTCTCCTCCGCACGCCGGCGGGGGGAGGGGCGGCCGCGTGGCGATTTTGTTGCCGGCGGCAGCCGAAACCAAAACACTGGCCTGTAGTTCCCTGGGTCCTCCTTCTTGCCCTTTTTGAAGACTGAAGTGACTTTGGCTTTTCTCCAGTCCTCGGGCACCTCTCCTGTCCTCCAGGACCTCTCAAAGATGATGGAGAGTGTCTCAGCAACGACATCCGCCAGCTCCCTCAGCACTTGTGGATGCATTCCATCAGGGCCCATGTATTTGTGGGCATCCAGAATGCTTAAGCGATGCCTCACGAAGTCCTCCTCAACCAAGTGAAGGTCTTCCCCTCACCAGGCTTCCTCTCTTCCCTCCAGGGCCTGGGATTCCTGAGGGCCTGCCTTGGCACTGAAGACTGAAGCAAAGAAGGCATTCAGTAACTCTGCCTTCTAGGCATCCTCCGTCATCAGGACACCCACCTCATTCAGCAGTGGCCCCATGTTGTCTCTAGTCTGTCATTTGCTACTGGTGTACTTGAAGAAGCCCTTCTCATTGTTTCTGACATCCCTTGTCAGATCCAGTTCATCTCAACCTAAAACAGATGTTTAAGATAAATGAGGTGAATCAATTTCTGCAGATGCCTTTTTCTCTCAGTGATTGTAAAAATATCTTAGGGTGATGAGGTCAGGCTTAGATGCCCAACTCTTAAACTGCTAAAGGTAGAAATAATGGAGTCCACATTCTGGAAATGCTATAAATGAGCAAGCAAGACAGAGAACTTGGGAATAATGCACCTGTACAAATCCACAGAGAAGGAAGAGTTAAATGGAATGAATGTGTTATTTATGGAGTTGAGAGATCAGGAGTGTGATGATGGAGTTGACAGTGAGAGAAGAAAAAGAGGAGGGGTGAAAACAGACAGGGCAGGACACTAGATCACACATGGCCATGTAAAGCTCAAATTGGCAGCAATCTAATGAGGACATGTCAGAACTCCACATCACCTTGCTAAACTGAGCAGAGGGAGGCAAACCCAGAGTAAGGAGTTAGGTCAAGATCTAGGAGTCACAGTCATTAAGCATGTGAGTGGGTAAAACCACTTTAAAAGGTAAGTATCAAATGTGATAATGAAATATGCATTAACTTAATCAGGATCATCAGAGACAAATCATTCCCTTTTCATGTATTTAACTGATCCATGTGAATAAAGAATGATTGAAAAGAAAAATTAAAAAGGTAGACGAAGGACAGCAAAAAGGCATTCATGTTCTAGACAGATGTCAAATTACCCATTCAGCCTTTGATGGCAGCATTTAAGAAATTTAAAAATGTAGCAGTATGGAGGTTACAATGAGTAACACAAAGGTAGGAAGTATTTCTTCCTGGCAAAAATGCCCCAAATGCATTTAACAGTGTTAGAGACTTTCCAACAATTAATATTTAAGAGTGAAAAGGTGAATCTATTATTCATGTTTTTTGTGATTTGCCAGAGATTTTGTTTATTCTGCTAGACTAAGACCAACATACACAGCATTCAGTCCTCCCTCTGCTCCCAGGTGTCAGCATCCCCACGATGCTGATATTCATATCTTATGGACAATGGGTTCTTTGCAAATTTGCTCAGACCTCCTTTCTCCTAAGGATTATGCTTACCTGCAAAGGAATGCTCAAGTCTGAATGCTCCCAGTCTTTCTGCTCCTGGATTTTTGACAGGTTTCATTGTTACTTTAGTCTGACTTTGGTTCTTAATTTTTCCCCTTCTGTTTCTCTTCCATCCCAAGAAATAAAGTGTTGGTTTGACATTAAGCTTATTCTGGTGACATTATCCTAGAATCTTGAAAAGATTCTTGTTCTCGTCTGACATTGTATGTTTTTACAAGTTCTTTGGATTGGGATTCAGAGGAACTGCTCTATCTGTGGGACCACTACTTTTATGAAAGGGAGGAGAATCAAATATAAGGAAGTTATGTGTAAACTGCTTTGAATGAATGTGGAAAAAGGCCAGAGGGGAAAGAGTACTGATATATTTTGTGTCATATTATCCATATAAAAAGTCATCACTATAAGCATTTATTAATCTAAACGTTGGGATTGTCTAAAAAGACTACGCGTTTAACACAGTATTTATCATTGTGCTAATCAAGACATTTGTTAAATCCAGTATCTGTATCCAACAATAGCCAATACTGTAGACTCCAGAAGAAATGACGAGTGCACTGATTCATGCCATACTGCACCTCAAGCAGAGACTCATGTTGTGGTTTTTGAGTGTAATTTTATTATAACTGAAAATTTAAAGTATTGCATGCATATCCTACTTATTAGCTGAATTCACTACAAATTGTTTATTCTTCTTTGAGGATTTTTTTTCATCATGGGAAGGAAGATGCCCAGAGGGGTTGAAGAGAATGAGTATACATATGTAGAATCTAGAAACATTCGATCTCATTAAGCAATGAAAATTGTCAGTGTAGTGCAGCAATGAAAGAATATGATTGCTAGTCTTATTTACACAGATGATTAGAAAGAGATAAAGTAGCTGACCCAGACAGCTAATAAACACAGCATTAAAAACACAGCAATTTCTGCCTTATATTTTCTGACCTAATTTTCTTTCCCATAACTGTCTTACAGTTATATCTTGAGTTCACATATTGGTGGCATCCATTACTCTGGCTTCAGTATCTCCTAGTTATTTGTTAAATTTAGTAAGAATTTGTTTGATTAGATTTGATTTAGTTCCTCTTGGGAGCCCTGAAGGACTGAGAAAGATAAGCAAATCCTACAAGTAGGACCTACGTATGTTCTCTATCTAATTAAGGAATGAAAAGTGCTGGTTTAAGGGAAGAAAGGAGAAGAAGGGTTATTCCTATTTACACTGATATTTCAAAAGCCAGGGCATGATTTTCTACATTGTTAAATTGATTTCATTCTGGTTTAACTCTTTAAAAGTCACTAAACTCAACAAACTTGGGAGCTCATACAAACCAAGAGAATTGGATTCTTCTCAGTGTATGAGGTTTATACCCTTAAAGAAATTTAAAATAATGACTGTAGAAAATCTCCTCAATTTTTTTCTATAATTCTATTTTTTCACATTAATTGGCCAGAATAAGAGTGCCTCACTAATGTGCATTTCAGATCTGGATCTTTGACATATTAAGATCTGGCCTTAACAAAGCCTATACTTTAATTTAAGGAACAGAGAGATGATTTTGACTGTTAACAAAAATTTGGCCCTCTGTCCACTTACTATAATTAGTCATGCTCCTTGCAAGTAGTAAAGCAGAAAGAAACTAATCCAAGACGTTCAGCCCTTATCTTTTACTACCATTTTCTGACTGGAGTGGCTGATTTATTAGATTTTGTATGCAACTCTATGTGCAAAGTTGACCACTTCCATGTTGTGTGTCATGGCACCCCTTCCAAAACTGGTGAAGTCTCCTTCTGCCGTCTTATTTACGTTTCTGCTTCATTTTTTTAAAAGGAACTTTAGTTATATTTGCTAGTCCAGTATTTGCCCTTGAGAAAGACAAATTAAGATGCATTACAATTATTTCCATCTTTTTTTTTCCACCTAACTTTTTTCTACGTCTCTATACCCACATGATTAACTAGATAAACACATTGAGATGTACAACATGGACATACTCCCTTTAAGACTTTTTCCTGTTTAGAATAGAAGTCTTTTATCTTCCTTGAGGATTTAAAATAAAATTCCTGTAATACATTCACTTTGAAATATTCATAAGTCACTGAGATACATATTCAGATATAGGATTCATTTCTAATAGGCCTCTACCTTACTGAAGATAGGCGAGGACCTTCCTCAAGCAGGGATTGTCAAAACTGTAACTCCAGTATGCTGGAGTTCATAGGGACTTTTCCTTCCGTGCACAGGAGTGGAGGTGTAGACGACCATGCTGCACCTTCTGAACAGCTGCTGCTCTTCTACAGAAACAGAAAGGCCAAAGACAGTACTTTTTATAATTTATTATTATTTCTGAGGAACACTAAGGTTTTCATGTAACCTGTTGCTAAAAGGAACTTTACCTATTGGGAAAGTAGTTATCACTTGTCATGAAAGTGGATATAAAACCCCTTAATTTGGTAATGCTGGGTTTTGTATCCTACCCCATCTTTCCGCAATGTGGGACTTACTGGTTGTAATGTTATCATCTTATGAATGCATGACAGTCTTGTTTTATTCAGTAATACACCAAAGGCCTATGGAAGCATAAAATGAAACTTCCTTTAAAGGAAACCCAGGGCCTTGAGCTAAGTCTAAATACCACAACCAAATTACGAGAATTATTGCAGAGGACTGGGGGAAAATCACCACTTAATGCCACCAATTTAGAGACTGATCAGAGGAGATCAGACTGAAGAAGGTGCTAAGACAATTGTCTAATAAAATGAAGAGTCTAACTGTGGTCAATGGAATAATTCATCAACTTAAAATCAGACACCTGTCTCAGTGTGCAGTCAAAAAGATGGCAGGATCTTGTCCTTTAGGAACAGCAAAGAGAGTGGCTTGCACGATTTCAAAGTAGTCCCTACTGCGGTGTTGGAAGAACCATAAAGCCTTATCAGAGCAATTGTTTTGAATCCTGGCCCTGACTTCTTTCCCACAGTTGTCATATATCTCAGCC